>NW_027223643.1:0-12641 GCF_030449975.1 Polyergus mexicanus | reverse complement strand
AAGCAGTGGTATCAACGCAGAGTACTGTGATGATGATTATGTTATCCAATCTGTTCCCTGTTTGCGAATCGAATACATCACGGATCTCGAAGTGATATTAGAATTCACACTCAATGTCAGTGTTCGACTACCATTTAGGTAGCAATCTCTTTTTCGAGCTATTTTTAGGAAGGTGGGAACGAGCCGCATGATGCCTATTTAGATGTAATCTAAACACGGATATAGAGTCTAATATAGTAGAGATATGTTAACGGCTGATTGCACTAAGACCTCGGTTAATGCCAAGTCAAGCGATCAAGGGTTAAAGGCGTCAAACCAAACAATCAACAAGATATTATCCTTTATGCAAGCTGACCCTTCTCGTCATATATGATAGTATCTATGCATATACATAATTACGATCCAGAAATACTAATTATACCGTAGAATACAATGCCTATAGATATTTGAGAAGCGACAGAATAGGAGACATATAATTTTTGAATTTAAAATTATAATTATTAACTAGCAAAATAACAAATTTTATTTTCAATTTTTTTTTTTACTATTTCTTTACTATTTATTAATAATTACATATTTTCAAATATATAGTTTTAAATTCTCAAAATTATTTCGAGATATCTTAATGAATCCACTATCGATTACATACATCGGTAAATATACATCTAAATTGCCATGATTTGCGTACTGATAGTGATAAAGTAATTATTTTATAATCAATCAATTCTAGTTGATTTCATTGCCTCAAACTTTTTCGATGCTTCGAGTTTGAACGGCGTACATGAAACTCTAAATAAGTTATTTTTGCGTGGTTTTTAGCTAAAATATGTATCGAACACAGTCGAGGATTAATAACATCTCGATAGAGCCGTCTCTATCGCAATAAAGAAAGAAAGTATCAATCCTCAGTATCAATATAATCAAAATCCATGATCCTTTATAATTTTGACGATACATTATTTTATGGAACTAAATTTTTTTATATAATACATTAAATTGCTTAAAAAAATTTCTCTTACACTTAAAAATATCTCTTCAAATGCGAAGAGAATGATAAGAGCGTTTATCCTTTTCCATATAGATGAACTCGATTCAGAGCGAACTACTGGCAAAAATATCATTACGACCTGTTCACAGACCCGGCGGAACAATTATTGTTATCAGATTCGTCTGTTCGAAAGTTTTTGCAACCTCGCGGCCGTGCATTTTACAACAAGATTAAAAATCCTCGGGAAAAAAAGCTCGCTCTGGAAAAGGCGAAACATCGTCGTTAAGCGAGCAACCACGTATTTATTATCACTTCGTCGTCGAAACGATACTAGCTCATCCTGTAAATCTAAAAATGAATTTATGATCGTGTTCTCGATCAGGAGCTGAACATTTTTTTGGATAGCTGGTAATTAAATAAAGATTATGACAATTTAAAACTATGAATTGGTTATATATATTACAAAATTTGCATCATAAAATATATGTTACTTGAAAAAGATTTACTCGATTTGAGCCTTGACTTTTAAAAATCTACAGATAAAAATCAATCGTATCACGTATATGTATAAATGTAAAAAATAAAATTTATTTTAGATAAATATTAATTTGAGATATTTTAATTAAAATTTAAAGCAAATTCGCGCATTAAATTAGAAATGAATGTTAATGATTCAAATTGAAATTAATCAAAAACTGTTTGAAATATATTTAAGGTTTACGCAAGCTTTTTATCGAAGAGAAGAAATTGCATCTGCGCAATGTAGATTTCTAACAAATGACAGCGAAACGCACGTACAATGTGGCAATTTGTTCCGCTCGGTAGGACATACCACTTTACATCGAGTAAAGCTGAATGGTTGGTAGATACACGTTGTATGTCTGCCGCGAATAAGTATATTGCTACGCGATACGGTGATCCCGTTGTTCGTCACGAGTAAAAAATATGCCGTATGTAAAAGCATATATATGAAAATAATATATAGCAATATATTAAATTAATGTTTTACAAAAATAAAATAACGGAGCAAGAATAATATATTCGTTATCTCGAAAGGAGGGATATAAATATGCTTAATGTGTTTGCACATTTTCGCCTTTAAAGTTTATCTAAACTTTGATTAATTTTATGAAACGCAGATTGATCTCAAGCATAATATTTCCTCCCTTGATTAATTAATCTTCGTTAATTCAGTCAAGAGAGTTTATCAGAGCTTCTTTTTATCCGTCTTAGTGCGCCCGGCGTGTCAGTAGGAAATTCTGTGATTATCGTTAAAATAAATAAGCGATTGATAACGATCGGTTTAACAATTTTTAATATTTTACGGACGCAAATTTATTTAGAGCTCGATATGAGTTTTTCAGAAGCATCGACGAAGCTCGAGACGGTGAAATCAACCAAAATCGATTTTGACCAGAAACGAATGGCTTTATCGATTTATATAGAAATTTGACAGAAATTTATATTAAATATGTACACGTATGACATACACGTTTGTGTATAATATAGCGTACGGTTGATCCAGTAATAACGTCCGATTGTACTAGATACGTGAGTGATAATGCTTTAATTACATTTATGATCGCGCGTCCCCTTATCCACAAATAAAAACATTTGCAATCTTTTAATTTCCCGATTTAACAACGAAAGATAATGTGTTATAAAAATAAATCCTAATTCATCGCGTGACTCATTTACGGTAAGTCTCAGTAAGCGAATTCCGAGTATCTGTGTTAATTAGCTTCTACAGATTAACTTGTACAACTCGAGATATCATTGATATCTGTGTCGTGCATTTTTCTATATCTCCTGTAGAGTCTATAAATCATCAGAGATCTTATAGAGCAAAGTTTCCCTGAGTTCTGGCTGTGTCAGCAAGGATCAGATCATTAGAGAATAACAGACGACAATTTACGGAATTGAGATTTGTTCCATCGTTAAATTGCTCGATGCATTCAAACTAATAGTGAACAGACGATGAACAGAAATTGAACATCGCAGTTGAATTTTCGAAGCCGTAGCCGTTAAATATAAAGTTGAAGACATTTGTTGAAGTCGGTATCGATTAATTAAAATCTTTAAAATCATTTTATATACGAGATAACGATAAAGTCACATGATGAGTTTCAGCGATATAAATCCTTCTTTCAGGAGTGTGTTATAAACTAAAACCTACCAACTTGTACAAAAATATCAACTTTAATTATCTTTATAATTTGTAGGAAGATAATTTGTCTAATGGACGCACTGAAACAACGCTGGAGCAAATACCGGATGAAGAAACGGACGGGCTTGTGGTGAAAGCTAGGAGAAAAGCACCATGGGTAATGTATCATTGAGATAAAATAGAAAAAGATTTATTTTATCGTTGAGATAAAATAAAAAAAAAAGAATCATTACATGAGATCGCTGTTTCTTCTTATCTAATCTTATTATTATTAATACTGTTATTAATGTTATGTATTTATCTACAGGTCGAGGAATTGAAAATGAATCAAATGGAAAGGCGAAAAACCGCTGCAGATCGAGTCGATAAGACGGAAGTCAAAAAGGAACGAAACTTCTCACGGTATGTATCGACTTTTTAATGAAATTTGTCATTTATTTCACGAATATGCGATATATATGACAAGTATCGTTTTATTGTTCAACAGATTAATGACGCAAGGAAATATCGCAGATTCCGTTAACAAACCCGATATCGATAATGATGATAACAAACAGAAAGATCAAAGTCCTAGAGCCGATATAAGCCCGCATGCTGACCACCACAGTCCTAGCACATCATCCGGACAACCGGCCTACGTTCCATACGCTCTCTACAGCAAGCTATTGGAAAGGGTAAATATTAAGATTCATAGATTATTAAATTTTCATACCGGTACATTGCATGCACGCGAGAACACGCGATTTTTAATTTAAATTGCTTCAACAAGGTCGCCGCGTTAGAGGAGAAACAAGCAGTATTGCAGGTGACGGTTGGGCAGCTCTCCGAACAGCTCATACCTCTTCTCGCAAACGCGTCGATAAACAGTAAAGTATAAGAGGCGAAAGAAAGAAAAATCGATAATATATTTATCTGCCTATATTATCACTGTGTTGTTTTCTCATTATGCACTAATGAGAAGGAGACTAATACTGCTATATTAGCCTAACTTTTATTGCTCTATTACTGTTGTTATATATATTATATATATTTATTCATTTGGTAGCATTCGTTTATTGTTTGCTCCATCGATGCAGTATTCATAAGGACCGGTTGAAAGACGCAACATTCCATACGACATTCTTCGCTTGTAAAAGTATTTCTCTTTAATCTGACTTTCAGTAATTTAACAGATCTCATTGTAACTGCCGGAATTTATCGCTATCTTGATAATTATAGCTGTTTTATAAATGCCTACTAAGCATTCGCAAGCCCCATATAACAGCTACTTTCCTTGTAAATTCGCAACACATATCAAACAATCTGCAATGTATATTTGCATATATTCTAGATTCTGATGGCTTGAATTTTTTCCATATTATCAGTAGCATGAAAAAACTTGCGACATAAAGTCTCTAAAAAAAAAAAAAAAGGAAAAAAAGCGCAAGTGTCCTTCCAAGTGTCCATGTTTTTCCTTTGCCAATTTGCATTTTATTTATTGTTTTATGTTACGTATTTTTACGCATTTATTTTAATAGAATTTACGAAAAGATTGCTAAGTATTTTAATTTTATTATCAAATAGTAAAAATTATATAAAGGAAGATGTAAAAGTACTTAAAGCTTGATAGGGCGTAAGAATATACGTATGTGATTCTTTTTTATCCAACGAACACAGCTGCCTCGCGATAATTGTGTGATGATTTGTGTAGTAAGTCTCTTCAGTAATCTGAGTGCCAATGTGTAAAGCATTTTATTCACTATATTTCCGGGATGCCTCATTCTACGTTAAGAGTAAGTGATACTCGTTGATTTTTCACGAGTAACATCACTGAATTACGGACAAGTACGGATCCGTATGAGCCTAATTCGACATGTACGTCGAGCAATTTATTTCTATCCGCTTATCAAAGTATATTCCGTTCTAAAAGAAATGGAATATATCTTTGAAACAGTGCTGATAACGCGATATGATATATCGTAGCATGTTTGTATCGTATATGTAAGCGAAAGAACGAGGAAGCGAAAAAAATTCATAAAAGACTCTTGTTTTGTCCTAAATATGAAAGAATATCATTGAGCAGGACTTCAAAAAAATCTGAGATATGCACTATAGTCCATTTTAAAGACAGTTTAGCAGCTTTTCTTCGATATAAACGCGAATCATGTTGAATATATATATATAAAAAAAAACCGTTTTTATTTTTTACATAAAAACGGAATTTTAAGTAAATACAAAATGATTATATATAGATATATGAAAGGAAATACGAGACGTTATTTAATTTTTTATATCAGTATTTTTTCTATAAAATACAATATATATTTGATGCTTTAATAATAGAGAGTGGACTAAAAGATTTCCTCTAATCTAGATTGATATAAAATAGATTTTATTTTTATGTGTGTGCAGATATGCATATATTAAATTATATACATATATATATTTTATTCTCTTTCTCTTTTTTATTAATTTTTAGCAACCAATAGTTCCATATTGTGCAAAATCTATGATAAAAGTTTATAGCAGTATATTTATCATATTTACTTGATTAATATATATTTTTATTGAATTACTATTTATGAATATACTGCGCGCAGCACTTATGCTCATGTATAAAACGAAATATATATTTGGAGGCGAGTCAATAACTTAATATAATGTCTCGCAAACGTATATATTTTAATTGCATATGTGTTGAGATATTTATAATCGTAATAAATTTCATGAAAAAAAAATTTTATATTAGGTGAAATATTTCTCTATAAATTAATTTTATTGATATAATTGGATATTAATAAACGTAGGTTACCGTTATCAATCTCCTTGCTTAAAAAAATAATATGCTTTAAAGATATACTATTTCAGATGCAAACTCTTATTTCGCGTGTAATCCGTCCCCGAACGTCAAAACGACATCAATGTGTAATTAGCCACATAAGTTATCTTGATTTAGGCGATAATATTTGAATATATACATTTTTCATAAGCAAATTTGTATATTAAATAGTTTATAAATTTTTGTGCTTTTTGTTTTTCTTTTTTGAAAAGGGTACTAAATTATTCTAATATCGGTCTACAATCTATCGGCATTTATTACTTATAGCACGTACGTTTATCAATAAGCGTATATTATATTTGTATATCGCAAAACGCGTCGCAAGAATAACTCCATAAAGTTAACCAACTGTAATTAACGAAATGCGGTGGCTTTTCGAATGGTTTAGGTATCTCTTCGTAAGATAAAAACTATCGTTTTAATTTATAATATAATATTATATTTGTGACTTGCAGCATAATATTAAATTTAATTCGTTTTGATATGAACTCAAGGGCAACTCTCTTAAAAGGCATCCAACACTGATCATACTTATGGAAAAAAAGTTCAAGGTAAACAAGACCAAATTCGTACTCTATATCGCAATCACATCTTTTATACTTTTATATTTCGCTGGATATATATACACACACACACACACACACACACACACACGGATCAGGTTGTTTGAACGCAATATTTCTTATGTGTATTATATGTTCACTCAGACACTATATAAAATTTCGGTTTGCAAACGCGACACCATCATGCACATTCTTGCGAATATAACGCGCGACAATAATAGTTATTAAGCGAGTTGAACGAATCTCTACTACCTTTTTTTTTTGCAATCGCATCTTGAATATAAATTTATTAGTAATTAACAGATCCACCGTAGAGGCCTCGATTAAAATATTTGGTTGTATCTTATGCCTTTGAGAGATATTTTTTAAAACGAACAATTGTTTGTTAAATATTAATTTTGATCATCATTCGCCACTCTTAGGAATATCGTCTTCCTTCATAAATAATAAACTCTTGCGATTCAATCATTGCAAATACAATTGGTCGCTATTGGCGATCGTGTGAACATTTCTAACTTTAACGCGATCATTTTCAAAAGAATGATAGAAATATGTGTTAATTAAGTTAGGCTTGTACTTACTTATAAATTTTTTTTACGACGCATCTCTTCATTTGCCATCGAATCTTAATTCAGAATTGATTTGAAATGGATGTTTTTGAGAGAGGATCATTAAATGTGAATGTTAATCTGTAAATACAATAATGTTGAATATTAATTATGAGTGTTGAGTGAGAATATGCATAAGAATTATAACGAAATCTTTATTCTAAGGATAACCACGTTCGGAGCATTACCCTAACAAGGCGAATTAACAATTATATAATCAAGACAGTGTATTTAAGTTGCGATACAACTATCTCTTGTACGCTTCTGGTCGCTATTGGCGAATAAATATCGCGAAGACTAATATAATAACGGCAGACTTATATATTTTCAATTGTTGTTGCGCGACATCGAATCTTATCGAGGAGACGAGACATTTTTATATATCATACTGCAGCTCTTCTTGATAAGTGGTCCTATCGAAAAGCGTATCGAGTGAATTATGTATGTACGTCGTTGCGGGACAGCAACAGCTGTTAGCTACATAGTCGTTAAGTTATAGGTATCGCGCTTGAAGAAAGCATGATCTAGAATGTAACGGAATTGGAGTTAACGACTCGAGAGTGCTACGAACCGCATACGATCTTTAATGTTATTAACGTTTAGGCCTACACTCTATGTACATATACGTGTATAAGCAACGACCGAGTGAGAGTTATATATATTTTTCCCTCCTTTATCAACGTGTCAACCAATGCAGCGCATACGTCGGATTAACAATCGTACCTGTAAATAAAACCATCGGAGTAAATCTCTCTTTTTCTCTGCAAACGTTGGAGTCTTGTAATCCTACATTAAATCTCTGTACATATATTATATTTTCAATATGTCTGCCTTCATTTCAATCATCTTATGAAACATTTTGCTACAAGATTGAATTAATTTAAATAATAAATATAAAGGTGAAACGAGAACGGTCCCTTTATATAGGAAAATCAGATATCTATTTTCTCTCTCGATTGTTTTACAAAACTTTTAATAAAAGTATGATCTTTTATGCGTAAGTTAATTTTTATTATGTATAATTATCACACATTTTACGTATAATTGCGTACCTTATCGTGATTATATTCCTTATTGTTATCATGATTTCTATGATATCGTCGCGATGATCGTTGAGACAATGGCGAAATTTCGCAAATAAACGGCAACGATGCGTAACAGGGCATCACTTTCCAGAAGGGCGGTGATTTCTCGCCAGGCGGGTTTACAAGGGCGACACAGCCCTTGAAATGCGACGGTTGTCCCTCGCCCCACGCTCGATAATCGAAGCAAGACAAGGACTCGCCTGTGTTGAATTTTATAATGTTTCGCAAACGCGTATACTTTAATTGCATATATGTTGAGATATTTATAATCATAATAAATTTCACAAGAAAAAAATTTATGTTAGATGAGATATTTCTCTACAAATTATTTTATTAATTTAATTTATTAAAACGCCAATAAACGTGAATTACTGTTATCAATCTCCTTGCTTAAAAAAATAATATGTATTATAAAGATATACTATTTCAAATGCAAATTTTTATTTCGGATGTAATTCGTCCCCGAACGTCAAAAGAATATCAACGTGCAATTCATACGTAAGTTGTCTTGATTTAGGCAATAATATTCGACTTATTTTTCATGTCGAAAAAAAATTAAGTTTCGTGTATATTTCGGCAACCTTGTCGGAATTTTTCTTTTCTCCACGAATACCTATCTCGAGTAGCTCGTTAAATAAAGTCTGTAAAAAAAAAAAAATTTGCCATTACCGAATTCGTTCTTCCAGATTCTCTCCTTATTGTTGTTGTTACTGAGACCCACAAAGCTGGGATGATTTTGCGACACGAATTTGGCCAGGCCTTCCGTACGCTCTTCGCTAATTATGTGGGCGAGAGACGCGTTTCGTTTTCGGCAAAAACTTTGTGCCTGCGTATAATTCAGACTCTCGGACGAAAATATGAACATTCCCGCTTTGGGGATGCATTCTATCGTAGCGTTCTCTGAAAGTGATTCTCGTTATAGAATGCAGATATTAAATTTGCTTCGGGAGATCAATTTATAGCGGGTTCATATATTTGTTCTTCTACATAAATTTAATGTTTAAATTCCGAGAATTTTTGCACGCGATTGACTGACGGATTAACGTAAATGAGATGATAATGGCAATATTACCAGGCAAAGAGAAAACCAAGTACATGCTGTAATATCTGTAATTTGTCGCGGGCACGAGTGTAGTCATATTGCGATCCTCGGGGCATTGAAGGGCTTGGCACATATTTTCTCGCCTTCCTATATGTTAATAAATAAATAAATAAATAGACAGAAACGAAGAGAAAAATACACCGGAGAACACACAAATTACAAATCGTTCATCGGATCGATTACATTAATTGAATAAATTACGCTACACTTTACAACGCTCTTACACTCCGCCTTATAATTAGACGAGAGCGGGCTTTGTCATAAAATTATCATAATCATACGTAGCAATTGCCCGAGTTATTCACATACCGGCACGATTCCTCATCGAGACGATATTGAAGGCGAGGGCCTTCTTCGATGCCGCGAATTCTTCGCATTTTTTCACGTTAGAAACCACTTCTCGCGATACGATCGGCTGATTCGAGCGCCAATTGATCTTGATTAGATCGTATCGCGGCAACTCGTGATAATTGATTCCACAGCAATGATCGCAGATAACTAAATACACCGCATATATAATTAAGAGAAACGATAATATGTTATAGCATGGCATTATGCAAATTAACGAGTTTAGATTATACACAGTTTTTACGAAGCACTGCGACTCGTAACGCGCGTTCTGGATATTTTTCTCATGATGAATGTCACGTACTTCCGACTTCGGAAATGTACATCATTCGGACAAGGCAATTAATAATTATGCAATTCCGGAAACTGTGGAATTCGTGATTTCGCGATAAAAGACAAAATACAATCGAATGCTTAATTAATCGTAATTTAATATATCTCGTTGTTTTCTACTTTTTCATAATGTGTTTTCATTTTTTCTCGAATATAATCTTCCTCAATTAATTTTTTATACAAATATCTTCTATAAATTATACTATAATATTAAATATACATACGTATAAAAAAAAAGATTACAGTATGGTAAATGCTTATAATGTTTTATTAAAATATCTATGATAATAGCATACTGTAACAATGACCATCATACATACATGTATACTATGGTCTTGTGCATGTATCCGTGGCTATAGCGCATGCAATCGTATATCAAATAACTGTTTCGCGATGCTCCCATAGCAATGATGCGATTTTCCACATCTCTATCGCTTTTTCTCCTGGATATCCGGCCTTTTGTGGGTGCCGTCGCAGAAGGGCCTGTTTGACGTTTGCTTGCAGTTGCATAGCCAGTACTCCTTGGTCTCCGCAACAACGAAACGTATGGGTCTAAGCGGAATTTTGAGAAAAATGTTTTTGTGCGTGCCATCGCACATTGGCTGGTTCTTGCTCTGACCGCAGAGACACCACGAATAATTTTTGCCGGCCACGAGACGTATCCTAAACGGCTTCCTGTCGTATATCACTCCGTTCTTAGACTGAAGATTGGCGCTGTACTTATCTTTGAGCAGATTCACGGGTATCGGCGGCTCGTCAATCTCCGTGGAGAAGTACGATACCTGGAAGCAGTGAAAACAATAAATTTTCATTTTACTTTTTCTCTATTCGTAAGAGAATTGCTCTCGAATTAAATTGTTGATTTTGATCAAGCCTCTCGATTAGGTTAGATTTAGGATCTTATAAAATAGAAGAGCTCGTTCTTTTTTTTTTATAGATCGTGACTTACATTTTCGCGGCGGAGGACGTTCGAGAAACGAGCGAGACGCGGCAGTCGATTAATCATGATCATTCCGTTAAATTGTCGATCACACAATCGAGCGTATCATCAATATAAATCGCGAATGAAAGCAACGGTCACGTTGGCCGGAGTGCGTAGAATACTGTACAATCAGCTGATCGTCAATCGTCAGCGCTGCCAATTGCCAATTTTTACTTTGATCATCTGCGCCATCTCTTCCAACATTAACGAGATACGAAGAGTCACTCTAGTTGATAAATTATCTAGAGAGTAAATGGTCATAGAGGAACGCTGATATTATCGACTATCATATATAAATGAAAAAGTAATATATATATATATTGTATATGCAAGTATATGAATGATTTTTTAGAACTGTCAAAATACTGACACACTTTCTATATTAAAATACACGATATATTTGTCATTTTTTCTAAACTATTATGTCATATATCCGTTTCAGTTTTCTGTCTTGTTTTATGGAATTTATTAGTGAATATTGATTTTTAAGCGAAGCAAGTTTGATCGCTCTGGGAGCGATTTTAATGACGTCATGATGTCCGTCTTGGGTTACTAAGGGTTATTTGGATTATTATCAGATTAATCGATGAAATACTTCGAATAAGCGTATGATATTGATTAATCGGGGCAAAGAAGTTTTTGCTTTAAAGCCAAAATAGCATCAAACAGAACGTACTTTATATATTATTTTTATATTAATTAAATTCAAAATTTATTTCTGGTCGAACACATGTTTATGACAAACTGAGAGTTTAATCTCTCAAAGTGATTAAACCTGCTTCATTCGCGTAAATGCTACATGAGAAATATTCACTCGAGATAAACAACGCGCCAATTACTGGCTTGTAAGAAATAGTCTTTGATGCAAATCGATCAATTGGAAACGTAGTCGCGTCCCATTCACTTTCGCTAATGAAAGCGAGGAGACACATGTTCGAGGCATGTAAGAGGCGCGTGAAGATATCTTTGAAACTTGCACTCCTCAGTTTTATTTCTTTTAAACTGAGTCAATGAAAATATCACTAAGCAATGATACAAGATTTCACCGAAGGTCAGTATATATTTTATTGATCTTCAACAAACACACACACACACACACACACACTTTGTTCTTCCGTCTTATGACAATAAGATTTCACTGAAAAATCAGTAATAATATGTTTGCGAGATGTGACTTTTTTTTTAAAGCTTTTTATATATTTATTTTGAATTTTTATTTTTATAAGGAGAGAAACTCTTATATATAGTATATCTGAAATTAAACACATACGATAATTATTGTAATATTTAAATTCAGAATTATATATATATATATAAAATTGGTTCTTTCAATTTTGTAGTTCTTTATTTATAACTTAGACTACTAGTGACTATTCACTGCTTTTCATATATTATAATACATTCTGATTCTATTTAAAAGAATACTAATCGGTGATTACGTGATTCATAAATAATGCAATCACAAAAATAGCTAATTAATTTGATTAGATGATAATAAAATTAATGCGGTTTGCGAGGTATAAAAGTCGTAACTTTTCATAAACTTCAGCAATAGACAGAGCGAACCAATAAGTCAACTTGTTACACGCACAATTTCTCATCAAGAAAATATATAATTGAATAGATTAAATGAGAAAGATATATATT
>NW_027223642.1:0-12760 GCF_030449975.1 Polyergus mexicanus | reverse complement strand
GCTTTTTCCACCATCCTCCATCTCATTCTTCTCTCCTCCATCGTTAAGTCCTCGTCCACGCCTATCTTCCACAATCTCCTTATCTCACTCCTTTTCTCCAATATCTCGTCCTTGTCTTCTTCTTTATTAATTTCCACTATTAATACCTTTTTTCCTCCCTCCCCTATTCTTTCTATTACCCCTCTCATTTTTGCCCTTCTCCCCAATACCTCCTCCATTACTTCTACCATAACCTCCCTTCTCTCCTCCGGCTCTTTCTCTTTCACGCCTCTCCACACTACATTTCCTTTCCTTCTTTCTTCTGGTCCTCCTCTTGTCCCTTCCTCCTCTTTTCTTCTCTCTTCTATGTCCTTTCCTTCTCCCCTACTTCTCCACCTTCTCTTCCTTCGCTTTTCTTTCCTTCCTCACCTCACTTCATTCTTCTTTTCCTCCATTCCTCTCTTCTTCTCTCTCCTCCTCTCTTCTCCTCCTTGTCCTCTCCCTTTCCTCGTCCACCTTTCTACTTCTTGTCTCCTTCTTCTCTCTTCCAATTCTTTCTCTTCTCTCTTCTCCTGTGCTCTCTTCCGTGCTCTCCTCTATCCCTTCCTTCCTCTCTCTCCCTCCTCTTCCTCTCTCTTTTTTTTCCTCCCTTCTCCCGACCTGCTCATCCTCTTCTCCCCTTTTCCTCTCTCCTCTTCCTCTCTCCTACCCTACTCCCTCCTTCCTCTTCTCTCTTTCCTGCTTTTTCTTCGCTTTCCTCTTCCCACCAGTATTTTCTTTCCCTTCTCTCTACTCCTGCACCTATACCTTTCTTCTTCCTTTCTCTCCCTACCTCCCTTTCTTTTTCACTGCCTGACTCTCCTGATTCCTCTCTCCTTTCATCCTTTTTTGCCAATTTCATCACAATTTCCTCCTTCACTGCTATCTTTTCTCCTCTTATCCCCCTCTTCTCTCCTCTTCCCTGATTCCTCGCCTCCTCTCTCCCTTCTTTATCTTCCTCTTCACTTTCCTCTTCCTGTTCCTTCGATGCCGCTATTTCCTTTTCCTTTTCTCTCCTTACTCTCTCTCTTTCTTCTCTCCATACTTTCAGCTCCTTCCTTATTCCCCTTACCTCCACCACCAGCTCCTTCAACCACTTTTCCATGTCTCCTTTCTTTTCCTTCTGCTCTTCTCACCTTTTCTCACTCACACTTTACTTCTTCCGTCTCTCTGCACTTTAGCCTATCAAGCTCTACTGTCCGCTTCCCCTCTCCCTAACCTAGCTTTGTACTAATCTTAATTCGCCTGACCTTCCTTTCTCCGATCCTCTCTTCTCCCTTTGACTCTCCCTTTGACTCCCGTTTCCGTGTTCAAGCACCATATGTTCGTTCCACTTTCTTTCATCCGCGCCATCTCTTATCATGCGTCTTCTCTCTCAACTCTTTCCCATTTGTCCTATTAGCCTGTTCTGCCTTATCCTCTTCTACACTCCTCCTTACCGGCCGTCTTTCCGTCGCTTCCCACGTGACCCTCCTCTTCTCTCACTTTGCCCGATCTTCCTAACCTCCAAACCGCGCTAACCTTTGCGTCCTTCCTCTATCCCGATCCTTCACTCCACATATCTCTCTTCATTCCCCTTGCTGCATCTCCTCCTGCTTCTCACTTTTGTCCCTTCCGATCTCTCTCACTTCTCCCTATCTCGTTTCCTACTTTTCATCTTCACGAGCACGTTTCCTCCCTGTTCACTCTTTCCCACCGGCCATAATTCCACTTTATGCATTTATATACAATATTATTTCCGCTTCCTTTTGTAGTTGCTATTTCGCATCCTTCCAGCCGGCTCTCCTCTTCTCCTTCTGTATCGTTCTTTTAAATGTTGGACATTCCGGGCTAAGGGCGTCGTATTCATCACTTATCTTCAGATTGTATGTTCGAATTTTAAACATATAGTTTACACTTTTTTTTATTGTTACATTCAATCGCTTTATGATTTCCTGCATATTTGTGGAATGTTTCATCTCGCGTACAATTTTTTGCAATATAATAGCATTTCCAACATTTAAAACATCTTTTAACATTAATGTGATTGAACATTTCCTCCATCCTACATTTAGTTTCTCTTTTTTCAACATCAATTCATGCATTTCCTCATCTATTTCAATTATTATTGAACTTTCTTCTTTTTCTCTTCTTCTATGTTGATTATTATCATTTCTCCTTTCTTTACTTATTCTCTTCACTATTCGCATTTGGAATACATCATTTACTGCATCAATTCTATTCTGCCTCTTGATTGTGGTTATTAAGTCATTATCATCTTCGTTTTTTCTTCGCTGACATTGATAATTTTTATTTTGGGTTTTATCTGTGATGATTCCATATACTTCTCTCTGTATCATTCTTGTCAACTCTTCTAGCAATTCCTGCTTAACATTTCCCAATTCTTTTCGAACTGTTTCCTTGACCATCATTTTAATTTCCTTCTTGCTGTTTCATCTTTTATTTCTTTTACAATTTTTACCAACCAATCTATTTTTAAGTCAATAGTCGATGATCCACTCACTCCTGATATTCTATTTTCACTGCTTGGCGTCGTAAACGTACCTATAGATTCTGTAGATCTTAGTCTGCGTCTGCTGGCCCCGGCCACTGTCGATGAGGGAGAGAGAGGGAGGAAAAGAGAGAGGGAGGGAGGGAGGGTGGGAAGGAGAGAGGGAGGGAGGGGCGGAGGGGGGAGAGAGGGGAGAGAGAGAGAGAGATGGGCGAGGGAAAGATAGCGAGCGAGGAAGAGAGGGCCAAGAGGGGGAGAGGGAGAGGGGTAGATAGAAGTGGAGGTACGGAAAGAGAGTGAAAAGGGGAGGGGACGGTAGAGAGGGGGTGAAAGAGAGAGAGATCTAAACTTTTCGTAACGTTCTGCATATTCAGACCGTTTTTCTGACGTTTAATATACAGGATGTTCCAAAATTAGACCGATTAACTTCAAATGGTTATAAAGGACAAAACGAGCCAATTTTGCCAATAAACCGGTGTCCGCAAATGAGCCGTTTTGGATCCAGAGAATCAAAGACTAAAAAAATAAACTTACAAACCCAAAAATTTTAATTTTGATGAAACTTTACACACATGTAGGCGGGATAAACAGATAAATTTATAAATTTACAGCCCAAATTTATGATCCAAAAACGAATCTAAGGTTGAAATCACTCCTTATATGTAGAGCGATTTTTTGCTTTTTTTGACATACCTCGAAAATTACACAATTTAACAAGAAAAAACAAACACCGAGACGGGACTACTCGTTTCTTATAGGTTTTTCGACGCTGAACACAAATCCGGTTGTGAAATTGCTCCATCACATCAGAATTTTGAGAAATTTGTAATTAAATTTGCAAAAAAGGGCTATTTTCACCTAACCAAATAACTTTCAATTATTACTTAAACTTAAGAGTTTTGTAGGTCGCTGAATACGAATCTAATGTCAAAATTTTCAAATTCAAAATGATGGACTAAAAGTTTAGATTGCAATCTAAACATTTTGTAAGATTTGGCATCAGCCATATCGAGTTCACCATTTCGAATTTGACAATTTCGACATTAAACTCGTATTCAGCAATCTAAAAAACTATTAAGTTTAAATAAATATAATTGAAAACTATCTGGTAAATCGTCAATGATCTAAATCACAGCTAATTTCTGCAATACACCCCATATTTAACTATGGATATTTTATTAACCATAACCGACATCAAAAATTCCTTTTGAGGGTTGAATATCCTAACAACATATTTTATTTTGGTTGTAATAAAACTTCTCCAACACGTCACATATTATAGCTATAATATGACAAAGTTCGTGAAAATAGCCCTTTTTCGCAACTTTAATTGTAAATTTCTCAAAATTCTGACGTGGTGGAGCAATTTAACAACTGGATTCGTATTCAGTGTCCAAAAACCTATAAAAAACAGGTAGTACCCAGACAGCACAAGGATGTCCTTAGGACGTCCAAAGAGCATCCAGGACATACATGTAGGATATCCCATTGTAATCCTCAGATCTCCTCTGGATGTCCTGAGGAAGAGTAAATGATAGCCGTATATTAACCTCTGGAGAATCCAGGGAGATCTTGTGGAACATCCTAAGGATTTTTATAGGATATGTTAGGGATATTTTTCGTATGTTTCAAGGAGCAAATTTTAAAATTTAAATATAAATTAAAATTATGTTTTGTTATTTACTGCCAATATTAAAAATCTAATATTAAAAATAGTTCACCGTTCTTTAATATTTGAGGTTTTCGTGCTGTACATGAATATTTTAGGTTTGGCTCCCGGGTTTGAGTTGTGTAATATTGTCTAAACTATCCAATATCTGAATTCCCTATTGGGATTGCATCAGAAATTGAACTGATAGAAAATAATTACATTTGTAATTTCCTGTCAGTTGCTCTTTACAAGCTTTATATAATTCTCATGACCAAATCTCAAATACGAGTTCGCGTGTCGCATAGCGATAAACAAACGAACTAGCGGTTGAATACTATTGTTTGTAAAGTTTTTGGAATGTTGCGAACAGTAACATTTCTCATGAAATATTAAATAAATAATAATTTTGGATATGTGAAAATGTGCGCATCAAATTCAATTATTAATATTAAACGAAATTAACGTTAACAATTAATTGCATATGTATATGTCCTCTGGAAATCCAAAAGACATCCAATATAATAGACAAGGCAGATATATCCTGCAGACATCCAGGGGTTATCCAGTGGACATTTATAGGACATTAATACTTATTATAATACTTAAGATTTCTAAATTATATTAAATAGCCGATACAACTAAAAATAATTATGTATGCATATTAAATTTTTATAAATATATTTATAATAATATCTTAAAACATCCTACAAATGTCCTCAACCGTCCTAGACATATTCAGGATGATCCTGAGGATGTTTTGTGCTGTATGGGTCGGTTCCGGTTATCGAAAAAAAGGCATTTTTTGTTGAACGGTGTTATTCTAGATATAAAAAAATGTTTTATACAAAAGTTTAACTATATTAATAAAATTTTGAAAAATAATCCTTTTCTAAGATTTTTGCCTTTGTTAGTTTTGGACTCTCTAGTGCCAAACGGCTCATTTACGGACACGGGTTTATTGACAAAATTAGCTTGTTTTGTCCTTAACCACCTAAAGTTTCACCTTTATGACTCTAATTTTGGGACACTCCAGACATAATTTTTTTCCTAAAAAATGCCTATCGGCATCAAAAGTATCTCATCATATCTCATTTAAATTCATAGTTCTACTTATCTATACTCAGTGATAACCGAAGTCTGTGATGTGTTTCTGTGTGTATGGTTTTAATATTTCGAAACTCGCATTCTTAATTGTGTACAGATGTTTTATCGAATTTAGGATTAGTTTAGAACAGTCCGGTTAATTGTCTTCTTATCTTTCACGATTCGTTTAAATTATTTTATTAATTTCTTTTTATTGTTTTTTGCACATTTTTTCAGATAAAATGTATTCTTGTCGAATACTGTATTACGAGAAGAGACATTACTTTCTTTTCTATTAGGTGTACAACTTTGCTTCCGCCGTTTTTTCCGAAATTCGAGGCTTTATTATTCTGAATCATTCCCATTTCTTTGAGGCGTTTTGAAATTGCTTGTTAAATCACTCCCAATGATTGTGCCAATTCTTTTTGACTTTGACTCGAGTCTTCATTAAGTAATGCCTCCAATTCTGCATCTTCGAAAACCTTCTCTCTTCCACCGCTATGCCGGTCTTCGACGTGAACCACTCACGACACGTTCTTTTACTAATAGCTTCACCATAAGTATTTGAGAGCATTCGATGAGTCTCAGCCGCAGATTTCTTCATATTGAAGCAGAAAATTAAAACCACCTTCAAATGACGAGAATTTGGCTCGTAAATTGACATTTTCAATCGAGAATAACTTTATGATGCAGACACAAATCGACTAATGTTTCTATGGGGTTATGTTGACAGATGCCCAAATTTATTGCATGACCTCTATGATCTATTTATTTCGACCACTACTTACCGCTAAAGCCATCTATAGGAAAACGGCGGAAGCAAAGTTGTACACCTAATAAACTCTACTTTGCAACAGAAACGCTGGAAAATGTCTCTTCTTCTTAGTCGTTGTTCGGTTTCGAACGTCGTGACTCATGATGCCGGTGTAGAGTTGGCGATGCTCCGCCAAATGTGTCTGTCTTCGGCGCTCCTCATAATCTCCGGTATTGATAGATTCGTGAGGTTTGTCACTTGGTTAATGAATCTGTTGGGAGATCTTCCTCTTCTTCTTTTCCGGTCCACCTTCCCCTGGATAGCGAGTTTCTCCAGACCGTCTTTCCGAATGACATGGCCGACGAAACCTATTATTTTGCGTTGAATGTTTGGGAGCAACCGATCGGTGTTGTTTATATTTAGTTCCTTTAGTATTGATAAGTTGATTCTATGAGCGGTCCACAGTATCCGAAGCATCCTGCGGTAGCATTGCATTTCAAAACCCTCGACCTGCCTACGACAGGTCGCATTGATCGTCCACGTTTCAGATCCGTACGTAGCAATTGGGAATATCAGAGATTTCATTAGTCGTAGTTTCGTGTGTTTGGTGATCATATGGTCTCTCCATATTTTGGTTAATTTTGCCAGCGATGTTTTTGCTATTCCTATACGACGCTTTATCTCATCCTCGCAGTTCCCATTGTTTTCTATTCGAGCTCCAAGGTAGATTATATCCGTTCTAACCTCTATGTCCCTGAACAGGTTCAAATGTGGTGGTAGGAGGCCTGCTCTATCCGCTATCATCAGAGAGCATTTCGCTCTGTTGAGTTTGAGGCCTACTTCGGCGCTGATTTCTTCAATCCGTCTTACCACCTCTGCTATTTCTTCTTCCGAGGATGCCAGAAGGGTAGTATCATCCGCGTATCGGAGGTTGGAAATTTTCCTCCCCGCTATGGACACTCCCCCCGTCAAATTGTCGTTTGCCTTTCTAATTATCCATTCTCCATAAATGTTGAATAATATTGGGGATAACACCCCCTTGCCCACCGTGAATTCCTCAGACACCATGTTCTCCACTCTGACGTAGGCTTTATTATTCACGTATAAGTTTCGGATCAGCCATGTAAGGTGTTTTGGGACCCCCATTTCGTGGAGTATTTGCCAGAGGTTTTCCCATCTAACCGTGTCGAAGGCTTTTGTATAGTCCAGGAAGCAGAATAGTGCCGGGACATTGTACTCATAGCATTTTTCTATTATTTGTCTTATATTCATAAGCTGTTCCTAGTGCTCCGGCCAGGCAGAAAGCCTGCTTGTTCTGGTGCGATTTGTGGGAGGAGGTATGCTTTTAGCCGGTCTTGTAAGACGTATAGTATTACTTTGCTTGCATGGGGGATCAGGGCAATCGTTCTGTAATTTTCACATTGATCTCGTGCTCCTTTTTTATATAAAGGGATATATGTTGATTCTGTCCATTCAGTTGGCCTCCTGTCTCCCAGATTTTATTGCAGATTTGATGTAAAATCTTAATCCCCATGTACTTTGTGGCTACTAGCATTTCTGCGACTATGCCATCAGTTCCTGCGGATTTTCTATACTTGAGTCTTCGAATAGCTATCTCTATTTCCTCTCTTAGGATTGATGGTTCTCGATATGTCGGTGAATTATTCGCAGCTTGTGGTTGTTCGATGTTCTCTGCAGCCATCAGTTCTTGGCAATATTGTCGCCATCTGTCGATGATCTCATCTTTGGTTGTTAGCTTTTGACCTGTCTTATCTCTGATAGGAGTCGAGTGGTTGAAAGGTTCTAGTCAATGATCTAACTTTTTTGAATAGATCCCTTGGTTCATTTTTCTGGCAGTATTGTTCTATTTCCTCACAGATCGATTGTATATATATACATTTTTATCACTTCTTATTGCTACGTTAATGTCTCTGGTTAGACTATTGTATTTAATGCGTATATCGTCGTTCCCTATTCCCCCTGCTTTGATGTCTTGACGCTCCTTAATGATTGACCAGGTTTGCGGGGTTATCCAGAGTTTCCTCGGTTCTCGTATTTCGGGGCAGTTTTTGGCCGATATTTGCATAATCCGTTTCATTTTGTTCCATAGTTCGTCTGAGTTCGAGAGACGTATTTCTTCATCTCTTATCTTGTTTAGTTCTTCTGAGGTGGCGGTGACGTATCAAGAGTTGTCTCTCAAATCCCACCTATTCGGCGTCTTTCGAGTTTTTGGTGGTTTACGTAACTTTAAACATATCTCTACTATCAACGCATTATGATCATTCCCACAATCTAGACCAGGGTATGTTTTCACGTCTCTAATGGATGTACGCCATCTTGTTCCTACGAGTACGTAGTCAATCTGATTACGGGTCACGCCATCTGGGGAAAACCATGTGTACAGTCTTCGCGCGTGGTGCTTAAAATTGGTGTTTGCAATAAACAGTTTATTCTCAGCACAAAAGTCTATCAACATTTCGTCTCGGTCATTTCGCGTTCCTAGACCATGTCGTCCCATCACCTCTCGGATGTTATTTCCTATATTGAGGCCGACTTTTGCATTGAAGTCTCCAATAACGAGGAGTAGTTCTCTTTTGGGTATATCTTCGATCGTCTTACCTAACTCCTCATAGAACGTCTCAATTTCCTCTTGTGATGACGTTGATGTTGGAGCATAGACTTGTATGAGGTTGACATTAAGCGGGGTTGCTTTTAATTTGACCCTGATTATTCTGTCACTGATAGCCTCGTAGCCCAGCATATTGGCGATTATGGCGACTCCATTACTTGATTTGTCGTTGTTACTTGAGCAAACTATCAGATTGCCGTTTGATATTTGAAAGTGGCCGTTTCTTTTCCAGTGCGTTTCGGAGATGCCGGTTATGTCGACATTTGTTAGAGCGTTTTCCAGTATGTGTAGTTTTCCAGTCTTGTTTAGACCTCTCACGTTCCAGGTGCAGATCTTTATCATGTTAAATTTCTTCCGACCAGTAGCATATTTTCCATGGGGTGTCTGGTGGTCCATTCCTCCATGGCCAGTAACCAATTTCACACTTGCAGTCCTGGTTCTGAAGCGCCGATCGCTACTCGGATCGCATGGCAAACATATATTATTTCTCTGTGAAATCATGAGTTTTCATGGGATAGATTTTCTCGCGGTAGGGTCCCTCTCCTTTCCGTGACGCAGTATTACAATTGTGGAGGCCATTCTGGCCCCGCCTGTAACTTTGATGTGTATTGCCGAAACTTTTCCTTTGGGTATTCGCCTTTACCATCTATTAGCAAGGCTGCTGCCCCTTGCTATCTCACCATATCTGGCTACCCTTCCTCAGTTTAGCCTGCAGATCAATGCAGTTGCCCAGGGTGTGGCACGTAGGAGCCATAAGCAAAAGTTGAGTGCCCTGCGAGAACCAGTTGTCCGAAACCTTCTTCCGCCTATGACGCTTGAATTGACCGTTCGGATTTAAAGGTGCTACCTCTGCAGCGCAACCCTATACACCCCAAACCCCATACACCCCACACCCACTTTGCAACAGAAACGCTGGAAAATGACTATGATGTAAATATATAAGTATACGTACCAGTTTTGTAAATACGCAATTGTGAAGAATAATGGCCAATCAAAAATGTCCAGAAATGTTAGAATTCAATATAGCTGCTGATAGTTACTGCATTTTGCGACTGTATTCCTGGGCATTTCTTATTAGCTAATTTATTTTTTATGTCATTATGCGTGACATCATTATGCGTAATGATATATCTTTATATTTATATCATAGAGGTGACTTACTAAACTATTTTTTTCGATCACAGTAAAACAAAACAAGACAGAAATAATATGCACCGCAATTTTTTATCCGATTTTATTGATTATTCTCTTCTTATTGTCTCATATTTTTGTAACAGATATTTTATGACTATTTTTTGTGTTTAATGTTTTGATTCACACGATTTCTTTCATTGAAGATCTGAAGATAGAGAGAAACGTTCGATTTAATAATTTAATTCTTGTCTAATATACATATATGTGAATTTTTGTATTATATTTCTGTGCTTTGGTTCTTATTTGTCTTTATTTCTTCAATTTGTATTTTTTACACAGTGTTTTACTGATTTGTTATTTATAATTAATTAGTACATTTATTTATATATAGCAGTGCTCGGATTTAGTTGCACATTTCGGCCCGATTCTGTAGCTTATGCCTACTGCCCCCCACTCCTCGCTCGCGCGTTAGCAACGAGTCGCCAGATACGCGTAACTAAGGAGCGCGACGCTACGTCTTAGGAGTGTCCGCATGTAAAAATGTCTAAATGCCCTAGCCCTAAATATAACGATAAGACTTATTAAATAATTAAATCAATATATTATATATTCTGTTTATATAATTTACATACTTTTGTGATACTTTATTCAAAGCTTTCTCTTAACCCGATTTAGAATTATATCAATTTATAACGTTAAAATATATGTAATTTATTTTCGCGTACATTAAAATCATATTATCGATAATGTCACAAAATATACTCGTAATAAATAATTATAATATAGAACGATTGCAATATAATTATAATTACGAGACAATAGATTTCCACATCACCCATGAGGTACTATTGTTAATGCGTTTTTTTTTTAAGTGGTTTCCCCAGTAGTCCTATTCCACTAAAGAAGAATAATCCGTTCGCGTACATATATATATGGAAAAATTATACTAAAGATAAAAAAATAAAAGAAAAAAAGAAGAGAACAATCGCGTAAACATCAATTTGATTTTCTAAGCCGTTTATGTGAATTTACAAGGGATAAAATATCTACGGGAATATTAGATGAACTAGAGCGCATCAAAGAAGATAATGATGTATCGCTCAAACAACAACGTTTATCTGTTTTCGTATATTTTAATTTTGAAAAAGAACATTCACATAAATACGTAGAACCGAATATAGAAAAAATTCGAAGACCAAATTTTATAAGTTCGGGATACTTTGATGAATCTAAAATCTTAAAGAATTCAACACTTTTTTCTGGCCGCGGTTTAAGAGACAGATCATTTTGCAAATCGCAAAGTTCTGCCTGAAGTTCTATATTTTGTTCTTCAATCGGAACAAGAAGAGGATTCTCAAAAAGAATTAGATCTTTTCTAAGCAATTCGAAATCATTAAACCGCATATCAAACTGGGTTATTAAAGAATTAATTAAATGAAGTTGTTTTTGAAAATTACAATCTTTGCCGTATTCTTCGAAAAGAATTTGGCAAGATGGATAAAAGTAAAAATTATTTTTTTCTAAATGATTTTTAAATAATAGTAATTTTCTACGGAATGAGTCGATATGACTAACTAAGTCTGATATCGTTTGGTTGGCCTTTTGCAGCTTCAAATTTAAATTATTTAAATGGGAAGTTAAATCTGTAATAACAGCTAACTCAGAAAGAAAATCTAGATCTTCGAAAAAGGATTTAAATTCGTCATAATTTATAGACATTTCTTGCAAGAAAAGGAAGATTTCTTTTCTTATTGCAAAGAATTTCTCTAGACATTTCCCTGCGCTAAGCCATCGAACTTCGGAATGTAAAGGTATATCTCTATAAATTGCATTATGCTCTTCGAGAAAGGATTGGAACTTTCTGTGATTCAGAAATTTGTGTCCGCCTTTTATTGCATTAATAATTTTAGTAACTATCTGCATTGCGGTACACAATTTAATCGCTTTCCCACATAATGCTTCCTGGTGAATTATACAATGAATAAGGGGGAATTTTAAATTTTGCTGCTTTATTTGGCCGAAGAATCCAATTTTCGAACCCGTCATTGCTTTCGCACCATCAGTTACGATAGCCGAACATTTAGAAAAATCGATATTAAATTTTTCTAAGGTTTGTTCAACGGCTCTAAAAATATCTATCCCGGTTGTTGTGCCATGTAATGGTACAAAATTTAAAAGCTCCTCGACATATGAAAAATCGTTTTGTACGATTCGAGCAAAAATACTCAACTGGCTCACATGTCGATTATCGGTGCTTTCATCGAGGCACAATGAAAAATACGAGCACGTTGCTAATAAGTCTTTTAATTTTTCTTCTATGGAATAAGCGATGTGAGTAACTCTTGCTGCTACTGTTTTTTTATTTAACGGTATACTAGTAGCTTTTGCAAGAGTTAAAGAATTTCCAAATGATTTTACAGCTTCTATGAGGCATTCCTTTACAAATTCACCTTCAGTAAACGGCTTAGAATGTTTAGCGATTAAATGTGAAATAGCATATGATGCAGTGACTGCTTTTTCGGAAGATACAGCATTATTATCGATTTCAAAATTTGTGTTATCACTATAACCTTCTTCATATACTAATTTTAAACTATTTATTAAATTAATCTTTTCATCACAGTTATATTTTGCATATTCATTGAAATGTTTATTTCTATAATGTCTTTCGATCAAAAATTTTTTAACACGAGAAGGTTTATAACCACATAAAAGACAAACTGTTCTATTACGAATATGTGCGAAAAAATTATTCTCCCATTTCTTATCATAATGTTGCACATACCTCTGTCCATCAGCCATCCTTCACGTTTGATGAAGAGATTAATGTGGAAGAAAGTTAAGTATGCACAGGAAACACTAAGAAATCTCTCTGCACTTTAAAACTCCGTATTTAAAGGCACTTTGCACGAGACACTTTGCACAAGGAAGTGGCAATCGTTCGGTTAAGAAACAAAAGAAGACTGAAAACAATAGTACTCTGCGTTGATACCACTGCTT
>NW_027223641.1:0-12761 GCF_030449975.1 Polyergus mexicanus | reverse complement strand
AGAATGCATAAAATAATAAGGTTGTAAATTTAACAAAAATTATGCCCAGTTTCGTGAATAAATTAAAAGAAAATTGCCTTCCGAAAGTGCAAATTAAAAAAAATTTAGTTAAATTAATTTTATTTTACATGAATAAATATTCGTTGTTAGATTGTATGAAAAAAGAATGAGAAAAAGAGTAGCAGGGACAAGAATTGAACCCGGGTGGGATGCGTGATAGCCATGCGCTTAATGCCCGAGCTACACCGCCTTTTCGCTAATTGATATAACGGAGCCAGATATAAGGAAAGCCATATTGTTTAAATCATTTTCTTGGAAATGGCTGAGCATTGCGCTTTATCCCTTTGCTCAAGTATTCTTCTAATAGAGTACTACACTACAAAAGCCTTTTTCAATTCGGTGATCCCAAAGTCGTGTCCTCCCCTGCTAGTCGCAGGAACGTGTGCATCATAAATATAATAGCACAATACTCTAGTAGTAAAGGTTCTCATTAAAATTTTCTATTGAATATTTTATTTTGAGTAGTATTACTAGGAGAGTTCTAACGCAGGTCCTCCGAGGGGTATGCGGGTCGAGGGGAAACCTTGCGTGCGAGGGGGCATGACGTCACGCGGGCGGAGGGGGATTTTGGTGCCGCGGGGGAATGACGTCACGCGGGTGAATGCCGATAAGGAACAATCATTCGTCCAAAGTCCTCCTTTTCCTTTACTTAATAAATATAGCATTTCTATTGATTTGTGATAAATGCTTGTATCTATATTTATCACATTTTTCTATGCTATTTGATAAATATTATTTGTCAGTATTAATGTTTGATTATTTAAAAAATATGACAGTATACATATATTATTATATTATATTTATATTATATTACAAACAAATAGTGTCTCGCAAGATTGCACGTGCGGCCGAATCGGCGCGGTGTATTACAAAGGCGGGTTATTATATTTATATTATATTATGAACAAATAGCGTCTCGCAAGATTGCATGTGCGACCGAATCGGCGCGGTGTCCTCTTCATTTCTTTTCTAGGAAGAGCCGTTTATCCGGGGGTCACAATATTTATAAATAATATTGTTACGTCCTGCCGATGGATGATAAAAACAAATCGTGCAATAAACAGACCGTAATTATATTTATCGGTAACCGTGAGAAAGATACAGGAAAATCGGTGATGAAACGACACCGGTCTCCTCGAGATAACAAAAAAGAAAAAAAAAGAAAAAAAAAGAGAGAGAGATAATAAAAGATTAGTGGAATTTTTTGGTGGAAAACTAAAAGATACCGACTATCTTATTTTCAAAAATATGATGTGGTGGGAGATTAATGCTCAGAAAATTTAGGAGAAGGGGCAACGATCAATGTTAAAAGAATTCTTAGAAACAACTTCCGAGGAAAGGAGTGGGGAGAATAAGAAATAAAAAACATTAAATACGTTTACACATTTTATTTATAAAAATATTTTTTTAACGTTGCAACCACCAGTTAAAGCGATGCGAAGAATTTATCAAACAGCTCGAGGAATCCAGTCGTATCAAGCGTCCGCGGCTCTCGATCGGAGTTCGGCAATCTTTGGTGGCCAGAATCACACGACTCGAGGGTGCGAGGACTCGATTAGAGAGACAATTTATATATAGTGGTGGTAATTACAGTGGTGATTGCAATACCGCGGAAAGACTCATTTGGCGGGAGATTGATACGGCGTTTGAGAGCCGTATATTGACTGGTGCGGTTATAAATTATAATCACATCGAGCCTCGTCAATTTCTCGAGGACGCCAAAGACATTGTGCTCGAACACGTGAAAAATGTGCTGAAAAAACACTTTAATGTGAAAGTGAACACTGTGTTCAATGGTGAATTCGTGTCGGGTGATAAACGGGCAAATAAAAGTGTAAATACGAGAAACTGTGAACTCTTTAGCACGTCCGATCTATACGAGTGGTACGAGCGACGCATCGTCGAGCCCACCCTTGCCTCGCTCGAAGAATTTCAAGAACGCGATAGCGGGTGGGCATTGTCGCGAATTCTTGATTTAATTATAAATATAAATAAATATAATCCAATGCGCGCGGGATGCCATATTAAATTACCGCGAGAAATAATAATGAAGAGAGCGGTAATAAACGTACAATCCAAAGACAATGCGTGTTTCGCGTGGGCGGTGGTCGCTGCTTTGTATCCAGCTGCACGAGACGTAGGTCGGGAGTCGTCGTATCCACATTATACGACAGTGCTAAATCTCCAGAACATTGAATTTCCGATGACATTGAGTCAAATTAAAAAATTTGAACTTTATAACGACATTTCGATAAATGTATACTGCATCGAGAAAGAGAAAGAGAATAACATTATCCCGATACGTCTGAGCGAGCAAAAGAAGGATAGACACGTCAACTTGTTGTATATACAAGATTCGCAAGACCTCGGACATTTCGCGTGGATCAAGAATTTATCCCGCCTCGTGAGCTCGCAACTGAGCAACCGTAATGGTCAAAAATATATCTGCGATCGGTACGTATATTTAATAAAAATGCGACATATATATATATATATACGATAGAAAAATTAATTATTTCTATTTTTTTACAGATGTTTACACTATTTTAGATCAGACGACAAATTGCAGTCGCACACTGTAGACTGCCGAGAGATGAACGAGTGCGCCATTCGAGTGGCCTTCACTTGGACACAGTACAATTGGACACGGTGCAAATGGACACGTTACAAATGGACACGAGATTGTGCACACGGTTCAATTGGACACAGTGCATTTGGACACAGTAATTTTGGATACAGTAGCTTTTGGACACATAAGAAAATACGCATCGTTTACTTGGACACCGCTCAATTGGACACTGTTCATTTGGACACCGTTCGTTTGGACACCGTTCATTTGCCCACCGTTCGTTTGGACACCGTTCATTTGTACACAGAAACATGCGCACTGTTTGTTTGAATATGTAACAGATCGAGAGAAATAAAAATCATTTTGGGAAAATATAATCAGTATTCTTATAACACTTTATACTGGTAAATCTATGTAAAATATGAAATCGTGAAAAGGAGATACATTTGAAGGTTATAATATCTGTCAAAATAAAATATATTCATACTTATATATCTCTGATACTGATGTCATTAATTTTACATTGCTTTTAGCACTTTGTTTAGCCTTTCGCATATTTGGATGTCATGCATGGATACAGTGGGTTCCGCCCCCCCTGCGGGGGGGCTCCACTTCCGGAAGATATAACCTAACCCAAACCTATTTCTTATTTAAAACAAAAATTTGGTGTGGATTACGTCGTATAATTTAAATCAAATTTTGGTGTCCAAACGAACGGTGTCCAAACGAACAGTGGGCAAATGAACGGTGTCCAAACGAACGGTGGGCAAATGAACGGTGTCCAAACAAACGGTGGGCAAATAACGGTGTCCAAACGAACGGTGTCCAAATGAACGGTGCGCATCTTTCTGTGTCCAAACGAACGGTGTCCAAATGAACAGTGTCCAATTGAGCGGTGTCCAAATAAACGATGCGTATTTTCTTATGTGTCCAAAAGCTACTGTAACCAAAATTACTGTGTCCAAATGCACTGTGTCCAATTGAACCGTGTGCAAAATCTCGTGTCCATTTGTAACATGTCCATTTGCACCGTGTCCAATTATACTGTGTCCAAGTGCACCATTCCCGATCCGAGGACGTCTACGTACACGTTTCAACATCACCAAGTATTTAGCATAGGTTATTATGTACATTGTTCGTACGACGAATCATTATCCGCGTATCATTCTCGCCGTAGTACCGATTGCGTTTCGTGGTTCGTAGAAAAATTAAAAAATTTAGCGCAACGCGTAAAAACTATTTTAACCATGAATGTCCCCATGGTAAATTTAACGCGAGATGAGCGGGAAAAATTTCACAGCGTGACACACTGTCACATTTGCGAAAAACCGTTCGCGCAAGACGATACACGCGTACGCGATCATTGCCATCTTACCGGGCGGTATCGAGGTCCCGCGCATTCAAACTGCAATTTAAATTATAAAGACTCTTTTTGCATTCCCATAGTATTTCACAATTTATCCGGTTACGATTCACATTTTATCATCAAAGAAATAGCTATCGCGTTCGAAGGCTCGATCGACGTACTACCGATAACAAAAGAAAAGTATATTTCATTCACGAAACATGTTAAAGTTAAAGATACCGTTGAAAAATCAGATTGGCGAAGCGATATAAAGTTACGATTCATCGATTCATACAAATTTCTCAGTACTAGTCTCGAAAAATTGGCATCGTTTTTAAATAATGATAAACTTCAAATTTTTAAATCGGAATTTCAAAATTTATCAATTGAAGAGTTCAATTTATTGACGCGAAAAGGTATTTTCCCATACGAATACATTGACTGTGTCGATAGGTTGCACGATACATATTTACCACCGCGCCAATCATTTTACAGTTCTTTGACCGGTGACACCGTATCCGAGAGCGATTACGCGCACGCCGAAAACGTCTGGAGGCGGTTCTCCCTACGAACCTTGGGCGAATACAGCGATCTGTATTTAAAAACGGATGTCTTGTTATTAGCAGATATTTTTGAAAATTTCCGCGACAAATGTATCGAGAGTTATAGGCTCGACCCCGCGTATTATTATACTCTTCCCGGATACACGTGGGACGCCATGTTAAAACATACGAATATTACGTTCGAATTACTTACTGATATCGATATGGTTATGTTTGTCGAACGGGGAATACGCGGTGGCCTGAGTCAATGTTCCGGCAGATACGCGCGAGCCAATAACAAGTACACGCCGTCTTACGATCCATCGAAACCGTCATCGTACATGATGTATTTCGATGTAAACAACTTATACGGTTGGGCGATGTGTCAACCGCTGCCCTATGCCGAATTTCGATGGGTCGACGATATCTCTGACTTTGACGTTAGCGCAATCGCTTCGGATTCGCCCACAGGTTATATTCTCGAGGTTGATCTAGATCTAGAGTATCCGCAACATCTTTACGATGCGCACGCTGACCTACCGTTCTGTCCGACGCGCGATAAGCCGCCCAGCAAACGGCAAGACAAACTCCTCGCAACCTTATACGATAAGAAGCGTTATGTCATACACTATCGCAACCTGCAACAATGCACGCGTCACGGCCTTCGCGTCGCAAAGATACATCGCGTATTGCAATTCGTTCAATCCGCATGGCTCCGCGATTACATCGAACTCAACACCCGGTTTAGAACGCGCGCGACAAACGATTTCGAGAAAAATCTGTACAAGTTAATGAACAACGCGGTATTCGGTAAAACTATGGAAAACGTGCGCAATCACGTCGATGTAAAATTATTAACAAAGTGGGACGGACGATATGGCGCGGAGGTGATGATCGCGACACCAAATTTTCACAGCAGGAGCGTCTTTTCGGAAAATTTGATCGCTGTCGAATTGCGCAAATTCGAGATAAAATTCAATAAACCGATCTACGTCGGCATGTGCATCCTCGACATTTCTAAAACGTGTTTGTATGAATTTCATCACGAATACATGGTACCGTTATATCGAGAGAAATGTAAAATAATGTACACCGATACAGATAGTTTAATTTATCACATCGAGTGCGAGGATGTGTACAAGAACATGAAACGCGATATTGCTAAATTCGACACGAGCGATTATCCAGTTAACAATGCGTACGGTATACCGCTCGAGAACAAGAAAGTGCCGGGTTTGATGAAGGACGAAAATAATGGTGCGATCATGACTGAATTTGTCGGGCTTAGAGCAAAAATGTATGCATTGCGAGTAGATAATAAAAAAGATACAAAAAAGGTTAAAGGCGTCAAGAGTAACGTCGTAGCGAGAACGATAACGTTCGACGATTACACGCGGTGTTTGCGCGATGAAATTGAGATGACTCGACGACAGTCTTGCATAAGATCCAAATTGCACGAAGTGTATACAATCAGCGAGACAAAAATTGCTCTGAGTCCGTACGACGACAAGCGATATATCGTACCTGATTCGACCGACACGCTACCGTGGGGACATTTCCGAATACCCTTATAATATAATGTATATGTGCGTGCGTGCGTGCGTGCGTGCGTGCGTGCGTGCGTGTGTGTGTGTGTGTGTGTGTGTCGGGAAAACAAAATAAATATAATTCTATCTTTCTTTTATATTTTATATTTTACATGCTGAATATATCTTACATATATTTTATATGCTGTATATATTTTACATATTTCAGATACTTTATATGTATTTCATATTTTTATATGTTTAAAATAAAATACAATTTGTATGAATTAAATCACATTGTCCTTGTGTATCCAAGAGTTGTGCGATCCATCGAATCCCAGCCATTTCACGTAAACCTCGTCACCTTTCCTGCGCAGTACTTTCTCCACGAGATACACGTCCGGATAAGTCGCGCGATGCAACTCGTATTCGTAGAATGCTCCAGCAATAGATTTTCCGCGATAGTCCTCGAGTAGATAGGTTACGGGATTAGTACGCTGCACTTTAATAATCTTAAACACCTCGGTGGTCCAATTTGGTGTGTAACCCTTCTCGAAGATCGTCTTATATTTGCTAACGCGTACCGGGTTACCTACTTTAAATCTTGCTGGTGCCGCAATCTTTACGTTGCTGTATACTGTATTTAAAAGTTTATCGGCTATCGCGGGGGTAACATCGATAGGTCTCATACCGATAGTGCGATGCTTGCGCGCGTTGTAATCCAACACGAGTCGCGGCAACGCGTCAACCCACTTGTAAGTTCCGTTCAGCGTAAACATTTTCCACATGTCATTCTTTACGTGCGATTAAATCGTTCGACAACCGATGCCTTCAACACCGAATACGTGGAATAATGATTGATGTCGTGTTTTCTTATGAGACGTTGTACGTCGATGTTGTAAAATTCTTTTCCCATATCGGTTTGCATGTTTTTCGGGCATCTCTTACTATCTCGAATTATCTCAGCGATAGCATCAGCCGTCTCACTTCCGCCTTTACTCTTGAGCGGTACAGCCCACGCGTACTTGCTCAGCACATCGATGACGGTGAGTATGTAGTGGTAACCTTTGTTGAAACGAGAGTACGGACGCATCTCGACGATGTCAGCTTGCCACAGGTCATCGTAACCCCGCACTATGACGCGTCTTCGGGGAAAATTTCTTCTCGCCGAAGCATGCAGTTCCTCGACGAGTCGTAGCTTCTCGATATTTTTACGTCCGTTGGATTTTAACGATGTCATGTTTTTAGTGGTACGGCTAGTCGGCGCGTAATAATATGTGCAAAGAAATTACATTATGATTTATATCTTTAACCTTTTTTTTAACCATTTAATAGTCGTTTATTTCCGTTTATTGTCATTCAATAGTCGTTCTTTATCATCCGCTACCATTCGTTGCCGTTCGATAGCCGTTCGTAGCCGTTCCTGACCCGTCTGGTAGTCGTTCCTGATTCGTTCGTAGTACTCTGCGTTGATACCACTGCTTTAGATAACCGTCCAATAACCGTTCGTTGTCGTCCGCTGTCATTTCGTCAGCCGTTCGTAGTCGTTCAGTACTCTGCGTTGATACCACTGCTTTTGTTCGTTGACGTTTCGTTGTCGTTTGTTAGCGTTTCGTTGGCGTTTCGTCGTCGTTTCCATTGTTGTTCGTTGACGTTTCGTTGTCGTTTGTTAGCGTTTCGTTGGCGTTTCGTCGTCGTTTCGTTGACGTTTCGCGCGCGATAACGCTCTGTGTCGCACTGTTACGGACTTTGACGCGAGGTCGCGCAAGATTCGTCGTGTAACGCAACCTGTGGCTGATATCGACGTCGTCAACAAACTGTACGTGGATCATTGCGTTGAAACGTTGAGAAATCAACTGAAAGAGTCAGACGAGAAGCTTGCTGCGTTCGAGAAAGACGTGCGTGCGTTACAGACTCTGATAAACGAGCTTCGGCATGCGAATATCGCTAGATTAGAAACGCCAACGAACGACGACGAAACGTCAACAAACATCAACGAAACATCAACGAACGCTAACGAAACGCCAACAAAACGCCAACGAACGACAACGAAACGACGACGAAACTTTAAAATTTGAAGTTTATCATTATTTAAAAACGATGCCAATTTTTCGAGACTAGTACTGAGAAATTTGTATGAATCGATGAATCGTAACTTTATATCGCTTCGCCAATCTGATTTTTCAACGGTATCTTTAACTTTAACATGTTTCGTGAATGAAATATACTTTTCTTTTGTTATCGGTAGTACGTCGATCGAGCCTTCGAACGCGATAGCTATTTCTTTGATGATAAAATGTGAATCGTAACCGGATAAATTGTGAAATACTATGGGAATGCAAAAAGAGTCTTTATAATTTAAATTGCAGTTTGAATGCGCGGGACCTCGATACCGCCCGGTAAGATGGCAATGATCGCGTACGCGTGTATCGTCTTGCGCGAACGGTTTTTCGCAAATGTGACAGTGTGTCACGCTGTGAAATTTTTCCCGCTCATCTCGCGTTAAATTTACCATGGGGACATTCATGGTTAAAATAGTTTTTACGCGTTGCGCTAAATTTTTTAATTTTTCTACGAACCACGAAACGCAATCGGTACTACGGCGAGAATGATACGCGGATAATGATTCGTCGTACGAACAATGTACATAATAACCTATGCTAAATACTTGGTGATGTTGAAACGTGTACGTAGACGTCCTCGGATCGGGAATGGTGCACTTGGACACAGTATAATTGGACACGGTGCAAATGGACATGTTACAAATGGACACGAGATTTTGCACACGGTTCAATTGGACACAGTGCATTTGGACACAGTAATTTTGGTTACAGTAGCTTTTGGACACATAAGAAAATACGCATCGTTTATTTGGACACCGCTCAATTGGACACTGTTCATTTGGACACCGTTCGTTTGGACACAGAAAGATGCGCACCGTTCATTTGGACACCGTTCGTTTGGACACCGTTATTTGCCCACCGTTTGTTTGGACACCGTTCATTTGCCCACCGTTCGTTTGGACACCGTTCATTTGCCCACTGTTCGTTTGGACACCGTTCATTTGCCCACCGTTCGTTTGGACACCGTTCATTTGCCCACCGTTCGTTTGGACACCGTTCGTTTGGACACCAAAATTTGATTTAAATTATACGACGTAATCCACACCAAATTTTTGTTTTAAATAAGAAATAGGTTTGGGTTAGGTTATATCTTCCGGAAGTGGAGCCCCCCCGCAGGGGGGGCGGAACCCACTGTATCCATGCATGACATCCAAATATGCGAAAGGCTAAACAAAGTGCTAAAAGCAATGTAAAATTAATGACATCAGTATCAGAGATATATAAGTATGAATATATTTTATTTTGACAGATATTATAACCTTCAAATGTATCTCCTTTTCACGATTTCATATTTTACATAGATTTACCAGTATAAAGTGTTATAAGAATACTGATTATATTTTCCCAAAATGATTTTTATTTCTCTCGATCTGTTACATATTCAAACAAACAGTGCGCATGTTTCTGTGTACAAATGAACGGTGTCCAAACGAACGGTGGGCAAATGAACGGTGTCCAAACGAACAGTGGGCAAATGAACGGTGTCCAAACGAACGGTGGGCAAATAACGGTGTCCAAATGAACGGTGCGCATCTTTCTGTGTCCAAACGAACGGTGTCCAAATGAACAGTGTCCAATTGAGCGGTGTCCAAGTAAACGATGCGTATTTTCTTATGTGTCCAAAAGCTACTGTATCCAAAATTACTGTGTCCAAATGCACTGTGTCCAATTGAACCGTGTGCACAATCTCGTGTCCATTTGTAACGTGTCCATTTGCACCGTGTCCAATTGTACTGTGTCCAAGTGAAGGCCACTCGAATGGCGCACTCGTTCATCTCTCGGCAGTCTACAGTGTGCGACTGCAATTTGTCGTCTGATCTAAAATAGTGTAAACATCTGTAAAAAAATAGAAATAATTAATTTTTCTATCGTATATATATATATATATGTCGCATTTTTATTAAATATACGTACCGATCGCAGATATATTTTTGACCATTACGGTTGCTCAGTTGCGAGCTCACGAGGCGGGATAAATTCTTGATCCACGCGAAATGTCCGAGGTCTTGCGAATCTTGTATATACAACAAGTTGACGTGTCTATCCTTCTTTTGCTCGCTCAGACGTATCGGGATAATGTTATTCTCTTTCTCTTTCTCGATGCAGTATACATTTATCGAAATGTCGTTATAAAGTTCAAATTTTTTAATTTGACTCAATGTCATCGGAAATTCAATGTTCTGGAGATTTAGCACTGTCGTATAATGTGGATACGACGACTCCCGACCTACGTCTCGTGCAGCTGGATACAAAGCAGCGACCACCGCCCACGCGAAACACGCATTGTCTTTGGATTGTACGTTTATTACCGCTCTCTTCATTATTATTTCTCGCGGTAATTTAATATGGCATCCCGCGCGCATTGGATTATATTTATTTATATTTATAATTAAATCAAGAATTCGCGACAATGCCCACCCGCTATCGCGTTCTTGAAATTCTTCGAGCGAGGCAAGGGTGGGCTCGACGATGCGTCGCTCGTACCACTCGTATAGATCGGACGTGCTAAAGAGTTCACAGTTTCTCGTATTTACACTTTTATTTGCCCGTTTATCACCCGACACGAATTCACCATTGAACACAGTGTTCACTTTCACATTAAAGTGTTTTTTCAGCACATTTTTCACGTGTTCGAGCACAATGTCTTTGGCGTCCTCGAGAAATTGACGAGGCTCGATGTGATTATAATTTATAACCGCACCAGTCAATATACGGCTCTCAAACGCCGTATCAATCTCCCGCCAAATGAGTCTTTCCGCGGTATTGCAATCACCACTGTAATTACCACCACTATATATAAATTGTCTCTCTAATCGAGTCCTCGCACCCTCGAGTCGTGTGATTCTGGCCACCAAAGATTGCCGAACTCCGATCGAGAGCCGCGGACGCTTGATACGACTGGATTCCTCGAGCTGTTTGATAAATTCTTCGCATCGCTTTAACTGGTGGTTGCAACGTTAAAAAAATATTTTTATAAATAAAATGTGTAAACGTATTTAATGTTTTTTATTTCTTATTCTCCCCACTCCTTTCCTCGGAAGTTGTTTCTAAGAATTCTTTTAACATTGATCGTTGCCCCTTCTCCTAAATTTTCTGAGCATTAATCTCCCACCACATCATATTTTTGAAAATAAGATAGTCGGTATCTTTTAGTTTTCCACCAAAAAATTCCACTAATCTTTTATTATCTCTCTCTCTTTTTTTTTCTTTTTTTTTCTTTTTTGTTATCTCGAGGAGACCGGTGTCGTTTCATCACCGATTTTCCTGTATCTTTCTCACGGTTACCGATAAATATAATTACGGTCTGTTTATTGCACGATTTGTTTTTATCATCCATCGGCAGGACGTAACAATATTATTTATAAATATTGTGACCCCCGGATAAACGGCTCTTCCTAGAAAAGAAATGAAGAGGACACCGCGCCGATTCGGTCGCACATGCAATCTTGCGAGACGCTATTTGTTCATAATATAATATAAATATAATAACCCGCCTTTGTAATACACCGCGCCGATTCGGCCGCACGTGCAATCTTGCGAGACACTATTTGTTTGTAATATAATATAAATATAATATAATAATATATGTATACTGTCATATTTTTTAAATAATCAAACATTAATACTGACAAATAATATTTATCAAATAGCATAGAAAAATGTGATAAATATAGATACAAGCATTTATCACAAATCAATAGAAATGCTATATTTATTAAGTAAAGGAAAAGGAGGACTTTGGACGAATGATTGTTCCTTATCGGCATTCACCCGCGTGACGTCATTCCCCCGCGGCACCAAAATCCCCCTCCGCCCGCGTGACGTCATGCCCCCTCGCACGCAAGGTTTCCCCTCGACCCGCATACCCCTCGGAGGACCTGCGTTAGAACTCTCCTAGTAATACTACTCAAAATAAAATATTCAATAGAAAATTTTAATGAGAACCTTTACTACTAGAGTATTGTGCTATTATATTTATGATGCACACGTTCCTGCGACTAGCAGGGGAGGACACGACTTTGGGATCACCGAATTGAAAAAGGCTTTTGTAGTGTAGTACTCTATTAGAAGAATACTTGAGCAAAGGGATAAAGCGCAATGCTCAGCCATTTCCAAGAAAATGATTTAAACAATATGGCTTTCCTTATATCTGGCTCCGTTATATCAATTAGCGAAAAGGCGGTGTAGCTCGGGCATTAAGCGCATGGCTATCACGCATCCCACCCGGGTTCAATTCTTGTCCCTGCTACTCTTTTTCTCATTCTTTTTTCATACAATCTAACAACGAATATTTATTCATGTAAAATAAAATTAATTTAACTAAATTTTTTTTAATTTGCACTTTCGGAAGGCAATTTTCTTTTAATTTATTCACGAAACTGGGCATAATTTTTGTTAAATTTACAACCTTATTATTTTATGCATTCTACTTGATATGAAATGAAGCAAATAAAACGCCACTATTTGAACATAGTTATAATTTAATACAAAATTACAAACAAATGTATCAAAACTTATTCATCCTTATTATCACTAACATCAACATTCTCTACAGATCGGTTACAATTATTCGGATGATACTTGTCGTAATTACTT
>NW_027223639.1:0-12804 GCF_030449975.1 Polyergus mexicanus | reverse complement strand
AAGAGTAAAGTACCTTTGGCCACGAGCAGAATCAATCGCTACTTGTACACTCGGCGCGACATAATTTGTACCGCCAAAATGTGAAGTTTCAAATTTTGTACCCCCGCCGTTCCTTCGAAAACTACCCCCGACCCATCTCAGTCTCAAGAGTAAAATACCTATCGCCACGAGCAGAATCAATCGTTACTTGTACACACAACGCGACATAATTCGTACCATCAAAATCTAAAGTTTCAGATTTTGTACCCTGTTTTTTTTTTATTATGTTTTTCAGTAATGAATTTATTCTAAATTTTTTTAATGATTCTACGTATAAAGGTATTGAAATAAACATACGTACTTGCATGTATACGGGTATGCATGAGGATGTGTATGTATGTGTTTGTGAACGAAAAACTACATGAAAAACACAATAAAAAAAAAAACGGGGTACAAAATCTGAAACTTTAGATTTTGATGGTACGAATTATGTCGCGTTGTGTGTACAAGTAGTGATTGATTCTGCTCGTCGCGAAGGGTATTTTACTTTTGAGACAGATAGAAGTCGGGGGTAGTTTTCGAAGGAACGGCGGGGGTACAAAATTTGAGACTTCACATTTTGGCGGTACAAATTATGTCCCGCCGAGTGTACAAGTAGCGATTGATTCTGCTCGTGGCGAAAGGTACTTTACTCTTAAGATTGAGATGGGTCGGGGGTAGTTTTCGAAGGAACGGCGGGGGTACAAAATTTGAGACTTCACATTTTGGCGGTACAAATTATGCCGCGCCGAGTGTACAAGTTGCGATTGATTCTGCTCGTGGCGAAAGGTACTTTACTCTTGAGACTGAGATGGGTCGGGGGTAGTTTTCGAATGAACGGCGGGGGTACAAAATCTGTAACTTTAGATTTTGATGGTACAAATTATGTCGCATTGTGTGTACAAGTAGCGATTGATTCTGCTCGTGGCGAAAGGTACTTTACTCTTGAGATTGAGATGGGTCGGGGGTAGTTTTCGAATGAACGGCGGGGGTACAAAATCTGTAACTTTAGATTTTGATGGTACAAATTATGTCGCATTGTGTGTACAAGTAGCGATTGATTCTGCTCGTGGCGAAAGATACTTTACTCTTGAGATTGAGATGGGTCGGGGGTAGTTTTCGAAGGAACGGCGGGGGTACAAAATCTGTAACTTTAGATTTTGATGGTACAAATTATGTCGCATTGTGTGTACAAGTAGCGATTGATTCTGCTCGTGGCGAAAGGTACTTTACTCTTGAGATTGAGATGGGTCGGGGGTAGTTTTCGAAGGAACGGCGGGGGTACAAAATTTGAAACTTCACATTTTGGCGGTACAAATTATGCCGCGTCCAGTGTGTAAGTAGCGATTGATTCTGCTGATTGGAAAGAGTACTTTACTCTTGAGCTTAATTGGGCTAAATTCAATTGGGGGTTGTTTTAAGCATAAGGGCTAAATATATTGAGTTTATTTGGGTGGTACAAATTAGTACAAATTCAGCCCTTTCTATTTCTGGTCTTATTTTTATTTTTTTGTTTTGTTTTAGTTTGGTCCTGCTAGCTTAATTTGATGGTAGCAGCGCCACGGTTTTTTTGAAAATGGCACAAGGTACAAAATTATTATTATTGGTACAAATTAGTACAAAATGGGTACTAAATAATCTGATAGGTCCAGTTTGATTCTGCTGATTTGGTCCTGCTAGCTTAATAGAGGTGTCTAGTTATATTCTGCCCAATTGTAAATGGCTGCCCTAGCTTCACCTGTCGCATCGCCTGTTGAAAATCTAGTATATATATAAAAGTCTATGGGTATATCTCTTTTCTCTATATTAGATCGTAATATCACAACAAAGTTATTATTTCAAAATTTTTTGATCATTGTTGATTAAACGTGTATAGAATAGAACGATTACGAATCGAGCGGCGCGATTATTAATTATTATTTGCTATATACGATCCAATTTAATCGCGCGTTTCAATAATTTTCAATCGCGTTACAAAAATTCGCCGCTCCTTTTTTGCGGCGTACGCCGCTGTTGTTTGTACTAGCCTAGCTATTATTTATACTTTTATACTACCCTTCACCTTGTCGTCATTCGCGCGGCGACACTCGACTGAGCAGGTAGTGGTGTGAGTCGCTCCGTACATATCGCGGTAATTAATCTTCTTAATATTATTGCGACAGATACTGACTATTACAGAACGGTATGCCTCTTCTTAATCTATTAAATCTCACAATCAATAATATTGTCAATCGCGTATTAAAAGTTCGGTACTCCTATTTTACGGCGCCGGCGGTGCGTTATTCTTTTACATCCCGTGACGTCATTGCTTCTCATTGCGGCGACACTCGAATGAAGGTAGCAGCGCGAATCACTCGGTGTATATTTTGTAGTATCCTTCGTAACATAAACACAAGAATTAGAAAGATTAAATTCTAGACAAGTTAATTTTAATAACGGAAGAAAATTATTGTTTTAAAACTTCTCGATCGTCGTCGATTAAACGTAACATGCATATGGATTAAAATGATTACGAGTCGAGCAGCGCGATTATTAATTATTATTTGCTATATAATATACGATCCAATTTAATCGCTCGTTTCAATAATTTTCAATCGCGTTACAAAAATTCGGCGCTCCTTTTTTGCGGCGTACGCCGCTGTTGTTTGTACTAACTTAGCTATTATTTATACTTTTATACTACCCTTCACCTTGTCGTCATTCGCGCGGCGACACTCGACTGAGCAGGTAGTGGTGTGAGTCGCTCCGTACATCTCGCGGTAATTAATCTTCTTAATATTATTGCGACAGATACTGACTATTACAGAACGGTATGCCTCTTCTTAATCTATTAATCTACTAAACCTCACAATCAATAAAACTGTCAATCGCGTAATAAAAGTTCGGTACTCCTATTTTACGGCGCCGGCGGTGCGTTATTCTTTTACGTCCCGTGACGTCATTGCTTCTCATTGCGGCGACACTCGAATGAAGGTAGCAGCGCGAATCACTCGGTGCATATTTTGTAGTATCCTTCGTAACATAATCACAAGAATTATAAAGATTAAATTCTAGACAAGTTATTTCTTGTTTTTCTATATTAAATTGTAATAACGGAAGAAAATTATTGTTTTAAAACTTCTCGATCGTCGTCGATTAAACGTAACATGCATATGGATTAAAATGGTTACGAGTCGAGCAGCGCGATTATTAATTGCTATATATGGTTGACTTTAGTCGCGTAACAAAAATTTATTGTTTACATTCCAGCGTTAGTGTTTACATTCCTGGCATCCCGGACATTGTTGTTATTCGCGCGTCGACCATTAAAAAGAGGAGGACAAAGAAGTGAGGTGGACGAGGAGGCCCGGGGAGGCATCGGGCAACGGCGGAGCAACCGTGGGGTGAGTAGTATAAAATTTATTTAATTTCTTATTCGTAAAATATATTTTGATTGCTTGTTTCTCATCGCGATAAAGTCAATCTTTTTATATTTATTATTGAGCAATATAATGCAATTAATTATTGTTCATTATTTTTCCCACTTTGAAATTTATATATAACTTGCTCGAAATCTTCGGCAAAAATTGCTCATATGTATAATCATGTATAAAATATTGTGTAATCTATAAAAATTGCAAATTTCATTTTTCATATATATATATATATATATATAACAATAAAGTTCATTTAATTTAATTATCCTCCCAATAAAATATACTATCAAATAATAATTCTAATACTTAATTATAATTATTAATACATATATAAAATTCTATAGGGTCTTCTCGTCCCATAATAATATTTAAGCATTTTTACTTAAAATTTTAATTTTAATTTTTTATTAAAGACAGTTTAAATTTCATTCATTCCTTCATTCCAGCCTTCAATTAAAAAACAATTGATTATGCTACCTTTGCACAGTCAAAATACTGCGGCTATTTAATAATATGTTTATCGTTGAGCAGAATAAATTTTAAAATATAATCATAAATTATAATATAATCATGTTTCTATTAAACAGGTGAACTTAATTTTATTAATAATTAATATAATTTTTGCCTAATTCCTCTAATAAATTTATTATATTTAAAATAATTAAATTATTTTTTTATTAAAAATTTATACTAATTTTATCATAATTAATCAATAATTTTTATAATTATATATATTTTTTTAATTAATTAAATTTTTAAATATAATTTTTAAATTATTAAAATTTATAAATAAATTTATTTTAAATTAAATTAATAATCAATAAATAAATAAATATAAATTATTAAATTTTTTCAAATAATTTTAAATTTTAAAAATATATTTACTACTTATTTTTAATTTATTTAATACACCCTTATTTAAACTAACTTACAGATTATCTCGTAAATTTTTAATATAAATTTTTATATTTAATTAATTTACTAATAATTAATTATAATTAACAATTTATATTTAAATTAAATTTATATAAAAAAAAAACTAGATACCAAAAAAACCGAATAAAATTTCTTCACTAAATAAAAATTTTAAATAATTATTCAACATTAACTTTTATTTTAATTTAACTCTTCTTATATCGAGAAATTTTATTTATAAAATTTTTATTTAATAAATCCTCATACAAAAGGTACAATAAATAAAATTTACTATTTTATACTTAATTATTATTTATTTACATTACTTTAAATTATAATTTAAAAAATAATTATTTTAATATCATTACTAAAACCAAATAAAACGTAATAAAAATTTATTATTTAAAATATAAAATTAATAACCTCAATCTTATAAAATTTCATTTAAAAATTATTTTTATTAAATACAAAAAAAAATAATTTATTTATTTATTAAAATTTTAATATACATTTCATTTAACATATTACTCTTTTCAATGTAAATGAATTATTTTAAATTAAACTAAAATTTTTAATTTTTATATAATTAAATATTAATTTTTATTATAAAACTCTAAATACATTTTCCAATATATTTATTTTGTTACGACTTTTCTCATAAATTAAATTAATGAAAATGACGGGCAATTTGTACATACTTTAAAAAAAATTCAATTTATAAATTTATATAAATTTACACATTTAAATCCAATTCATTATAAAATTTAAATTTTATCTAAATTATATATATATATAATTTAAATTAATTGTAACTCATTAAAATCTTAATTATTCTACATTTTCATTTGAATTATAATTAATTTATTAATATAAAAAATTATCAATTTTTGTCTCTATTAATATAATTTTTAAACAACAATACATAAAATATATTAATTAAGTAAATCTATTCGTGGATTATCAAATTAATTAACAAGTTCCTCTAAAATTATAAAATACCGCCAAATTTTTTATTTTTAATGATTAAACATTTAATATTTAATTAATAAATTTTTCATAAAAATAATACGGTATCTAATCCTAATTTTTAAATAAATTTACTTAATATTATTTATTACTAAAATAATTAAATTTTTAATATTTATTATATTTCGCCATATATAAATTTAATATATTAATTTAATAAATTTTAAATAAATTATATCTTTTTAACTAATTATATTTAATTTATTTTTATTTTAAGTTTAACCGCAATTTCTGGCACTTTTATTAATTAATAATTAATTTTAAATTTCTATTAATAATTTTCATTAAAATAATTATTTTATATATTAAATTCTTTATAAAAAATTATTTAAATTTTTTTATAAATTAAATTATATCAAAATTTATTTATACATCAAATTAAAAAATAAATATATAAAAAAAAATTTATTTTATTTCATTTATTTATTCATATAATAAAATTACTAATTAATTAATAAACGTTGGTATTAAATTCTTAATTCACTCTCAAATCCTATAATATTCTCCCCTTACTACAGATTTTCCTACTGATATTAATTTATTTATTCACACATATAATAAAATTACTAATTAATTAATAATTGTTAATATTAAATTTTTAATATTAATTATAATATATTATTATTTAAATAATAATTATATATATACATTCAATTATATAATATATAATTATATATTATTATATAAAAATTAATTTAATTAATGATTTATTTATTAATAATGGCTATCAATTTTTAATTATTAATCCCGTATATTTAAATTAAATTAATAATTATTAAATACAGTTTCTTAATTATTAATAATTTTTATTAATTTTTTTCTTTTTTTTTTAACTTTAAGTTTTTAATATTTAACATTATTTTTAATAAAATATATTACTAATGATTAATAGTAAATTATTTTATATTATTTTTAATTATAATTATATAATTATTTATAAATAAAAATTCATTAAATTTATTATATATATATATATATATATATATATATATATATATTATAAATAATTAAAATTAATGAATATTTCCATAAACTTTTCATTTTTGCCTAAAATCTTTGAATTTTCGCCAATTTTAATTTAATTTTATTATTATTTATCAATTTTTTTCTAAAACTTATATAAATTTATATTTTAATAAAGACCAATATATATATATATATATATATATATATATATATATATATATACATATATATATATATATATATATAAATAAATTATTTATTTTTATTATACATAAAAATATATATTTTTAAATAAATTTTATTTTCAAACTAATAAATTCTATGTAAAAAAATATTAAAATTAAATTTTAAATTAACAAATTTATTGATTCCACGCTCCCCGAGGATTACACCTCTCAAAATTTTATTCAACAAATAATTATCTCCATTCGCATATAAATTCTATTTTCAAATTAATTTAATGTAACAAACAATTATATCTATTTTATATATAATATAAAATATTATTATTAAAATAAGTAAGCTAAATAAAAAGCTTTTAGGTTCATACCCTAACCACAGATTAATATCTCTTATTTTTTTATAATAATATAAATGATATGCCTGAAAAGAGATTATTTTGATAGAATAAATTATATATTTTAATTAAATATTTTCATTAAATTGCAATAAAATAATAAAATAATTGATTATTAGTTTAATTAAAATTAAATTATTATTTATACACACACAATTATATTTAATAGAATTAAACTATCACAAAAAACTTCAAAAATTTTTATGCACCTTACATTAAAATATAAATTAATTTATTTTTTTTTATTAATAAATTAATTATTATTAATTTATAATTATAAATTAAATAAATATATAATATAATTTTTAATTAATAAAATTATTTACATTATAATATTTATTTTTATTTTTTTTTAATTTATTTAATAAATTTGTCATTATTTTAAATTTAGTTAATTTTGCCTTAATTCCTTAATTTTTTTCCGACTTATTTATAACATGATTTTTTATAGAAATCAATAATTTTTTATTCATTTGTCACTTGTGTATAAAATTAATTAATAAAAAAATAATTTTCTTATACTATATTATTCAAGTTATAGCATCTTTAATACTAATTTTTTCATTAATAATTAATAATTTATTTTTTAACAATAACTTTTTTATTTTAAATTTTGTTATGTCCCTAATACTAAAATTAAGAATTCCTCCTTTTCATTTATGAATACCTCTAATATCTATAACTATACCATGAAATACATTATTTATCTTATTAACTATTCAAAAAATTACTCCATTTTATATACTTTCAATTATTGAAATTAATAATTTATTCATATATATTTTAATTCTTTCATCCTCGTATATCTCTGTCATTAAAATAATCAATTTATTTAATTTTAAAATATTATCGACATACTCATCAATTAACCAAACCAGATGAATATTAATATTAATTTTTTTAAAAAATTCATTATGATTAATTTACATATGTATTTATAGGTTAAATAAGATTAACCTATAAATACATATGTAAATTAATCATAATGAATTAAAATTAATGTAGGAGTAATTATTAAAAAAAAAAATTAGAAGATAATTTAAAATGGGAATAAATAAGGCAAGTAATAACTTGCCTTATTTATTCCCATTTTAAATTATCTTCTAATTTTTTTTTTTAATAATTACTCCTACATTAATTTTAATTTAATATGCCTAATATTATCTCTTAATCTATCTAGAATGCCTAAAATTCTTTTATTTTAATGTATACTTACATTAATTTAATAAATATAACTATATTTTTTTTTTATTTATTTTTAAATCTAAACTTTTTAATAATATTTATTATTTTAAATTTAATTTTATTAATTTTAAAAAATTACCATTATTAACATATTTTAGAATAATTATATCTTTAATAATTTTACTTATTTAAATTATTTTAAGATTTTAAGTTAATAAAAACTTTAAACCTTCAAAGTTTAATATATAATATATTTTATAATTCTTATATTTTAATTTATTATATTTTTAAAAATTTCTTTAAATTTGCAATTTATATATATATAATATTTTTACCTAAACTATAAAATAATTTATTAGTATTAGAAAACAACTTACTTTCATAAATAAATTTACAATTTATTACCTTAATTCAGACATAATACTTATATATTAATATTTTAATTAATTATTACTGAATAATTATTAAATCAATATTAAATTAACATTAAATTAATATTAAATTAATATTAAATTATGAACAAATGACTATACTCTACAAACCATAAAGATATCGGAATTTTATACTTTTTATTTTCAATGTGAGCGGGAATAATTGGATCATCTATAAGAATAATTATCCGATTAGAATTAGGATGTTCAAATTCACTAATTAATAATGATCAAATTTACAATTCAATAGTTACTAACCATTTTCTTTATAATTCCATTATAATTTTTTTTATAGTAATACCATTTATATAATTGGTGGATTTGGAAATTTTTTAATTCCTATAATACTTGGATCTCCAGATATAGCCTATCCTCGTATAAATAATATAAGATTTTGATTATTACCTCCATCTTTAACTCTTTTACTTTTAAGAAATTATATTAATGAAGGTACAGGAACAAGGATGAACAATTTATCCTCCTCTCGCATCCAATATTTTTCATAATAGTCCTTCTGTAGATTTAACTATTTTCTTCCTACATATATTGCTGGTATATCCTCAATTATAGGGGCGATTAATTTTATCTCAACAATTATAAATATACATCATATAAATATTTCTATTGATAAAATTCCTTTATTAGTATGATCGATTTTATAATCACCGCAATTTTACTCCTCTTATCTTTACCCGTCCTTGCAGGAGCAATCACTATATTATTAACAGATCGGAACATTAATATTTCATGATATTTTATATATAATTATACGTTGACAATTTTTTTCTGGATAATTATTTCAAACATTTTATATTATTATATTATTATAAGTTTTATATAATTTGGTTATATTTATGTTTTACAGATTTCAACATGTGTACTACAACTCCGCTGTTGCGCATCGTACCGGTGAGTCAAATTTCAATCTCGAGGTAATGAAATTGTAACATTTATATATAGATATACATATTAATGTATGTGTGTAATATATGTATAAAATAACAAATGTGAAAAAAAGAGTCAGAGTATTTTTAAAAATATAATTTTAATAAAATATCAATTAGTAAATATGTATAAATGTAATTTAATATTTGACGTTAAAATATCAGGAAAAAATGGATATATATATTGTTTAATATAATTAGTACGCTAAGAAATCTTGATGATCGAGTAAAGGATTTACATAAAATATACTTCAAATATTTTTATATTACATTTTATAAAATAAATATTGAATAATAATTACAAATTAAATATTTTGTAATCCGCAAAAGATTAATTTGAATAGACGTTTTATTTAATTCATAAATTTAGCACAATTTATACAAAAGTTGTTTTTTTCTGTATATTATATATGATTGTATATCAGTGAATTATTCAATTGTCTTAACTATATTTATGTTACTCGATCGCGCTTTAAATCCTCGCGTATATTATTTTATATACACGACAACCGTGTCGCATTCTTGTGCATCTCTCGTGCATGACGGATCGAAAGATTTCGTGGGAGCATGAAAGCGAAAGAAAGAGAGTAGGTAATAGAGCGCGAGACATTATCAAATTCCTTTTTTAAACGAGATCGCAACAAGTACCGGAAAATAATTTGATAAGATGATTATCTACTTATCTTTTAAATACATTACCACAATAAGAAATAATTATTTCTTCAAAAATAAAATTTAAAATTAAATATATTTTCGACGCTTTATCGTTTGACATTTAACAGCATCTAAATATGATTCGGATTAAGATGGAGCAATTAAACAATCGATTCGCAAAATCGAGTAATTAATATAAGACTTCGCGATACATCAACCGTTTAATAAATATAATTAATCATAATTTAAAATATATTTTATAAACTTTAATATTTCACGTATATATGTATATATATATATATATATATATATATATACATACATATATATATATACATATACACACACACACACATATATATATATATATATATATATATATAATATAATTGTACATATAAAATATTTCGGCAACGACTTTTCAATAACATGGTATTAAGCCTTGGTGGGGCGTAAACATTGGCGCGCTATTGTTTACGTATCATGATTTTGTTATTACTCATATGGCGACACTTGAATAAGAACTATAGTGGGGTGGGACGTTCCGTCGACATCAAATTCCTTTCTTATGTGTTATCATTCACACGACGACATCCGCGCAGTAAAGTAGTTTTGTGCGAGACGCTCCGTCAAATTCGTTTTCTAAACGCGATCGCGACAAGTACCGGAAAATAATTTGATAAGATGATTATCTACTTATCTTTTAAATACATTACCACAATAAGAAATAATTATTTCTTCAAAAATAAAATTTAAAATTAAATATATTTTCGACGCTTTATCGTTTGACTTTTAACAGCATCTAAATATGCTTCGGATTAAGATCGAGCAATTAAACAATCGATTCGCAAAATCGAGTAATTAATACAAGACTTCGCGATACATCAACCGTTTAATAAACATAATTTAAAATATATTTTATAAACTTTAATATTCCCCGCGTATATATATATATAATATAATTGTACATATAAAATATTTCGGCAACGACTTTTCAATAATATGATACTCGGTCTTGGCGGCGTAAAAATTGGCGCGCTACACCCACAGAAAAGATTTCCGGATCTAATGCTATTACTCTTCAATCTATCATGAAATAGGATCGATACAGCGACAATCATATTTATTATTGAAAAAGGAATATTTTAATCTTGAATGGAAAATTCTTAAATCTAGAATAAAATGCTCTCGGTGCTATCCCGTTAATTTTCTCACAAAGATGAAGATGGAAATTTGTAGCGATCTAACATCGAGTTATTCTAAATGCAAGACTATATATAAGCTTAGATTTGTATATGTTACTCTTGTCTCAAGATAATAAGACAATCTTATTTAATTCGAGAGAGAAGAAAAGGAATTATTGATTTAATTTTAAAATTGTTTTATTTTTATACCGCATAAGGTTGTGATACGATTAAATATGTCAAGTATATTTTTTGTCTCGTTATCAGAAATCCTTTCTGAGAGTGTATTGTTTACGTATCATGATTTTGTTATTACTCATACACTTGAATAATAGTATTAAAGCGTGTAATGTAATATTGTTGAGAGAAAAGTTGTTGCGGGAAAGAAAATATAATCAGAAATTTATATCGCGCTATGAAGCCAGTCATAGCGCGATATAAATGTGGTCGGTATACGCGCTCGTATTTCGCGTGATGTGTATTTGTGTTACATCTAATCAAGAGTTGAAATGATAGATATCAAAATTTTAAATGTAAATTGTTTTGTCGCGATGTTTCTTTCCCTTTATAAATAATAATTATTTCTCTAAAAATAATTAAGATTTAATTATATTTCGTCCGTTCTGCTTTTTCATTTAACTTTTCGACGATTTAAATATGATTCGGATAGAAAGCGTATAAAAAAATAGTCGAATCGCAGGTCCGAATAATTAAAATGACGATAAGTTTCGAGACATATTAATTTATTAAATAATTGATGTATAATTTAAAATATTTGTATAGTTTAATATTCCGCTTGTTCATAATACGCAAAATATATTTTCGGTTGCGAATTATCAGTAATATGATATTCGGCCTTGGCGGCATAAAAATTAGCGCGCTATTATTAAGGTATTACTACTTATGGTTAATCATTGTCACGGCGACACTCGAACAGTAAGATAGTAAAGAGACATTATCAAATTCCTTTTTTAAACGAGGTTGCAACAAGTATCGGAAAATAATTTGATACGATAAATAAAATTAATTATCTTTTATCTTATATATCTTAAATAATACATAATTATATCGCAACGATAAATTTCGAAGCGCGTATTTCGGGTGATATACATTTAACTAAGAGTCGAAGTGACAGGAATCAAAATTGTAATTTATTGTTTTGTCGTGATCTTTTTTTTCCTTTATAAGCAATAATTATCTCTTTAAAAATATTTCAAATTTAATAATATTTTGTCCGATACTTTAGACTAATCTCTCAATTATAAAATTCAATTTTTTTCTCTCTTAAGTTTTATATATTATATTAGAAAATTATATATTGTATAAAATAACCCTCCATGGGTACACCTTGACGTGGTGGAGTGGCTTCAGTACCTGGACGGTATGCCTTAAGGTCCTAAGGGTCCTCGAGGTTTACTGTGAAGGGGAAACCAAGTACCCAGCGTCGTCGTTGCTGTCATCGTGCCGCGGACGGCTCGTCGTATCGTT
>NW_027223638.1:0-12992 GCF_030449975.1 Polyergus mexicanus | reverse complement strand
GCTATATCTTACTTTTTCCGGTTAAATAAACGATGAATAAACATTTAAACAAATTCGTAGCTTTACAATTTAAATTTTCTTTGAAGTGTGTGTATAATTAATCAATTCGCATAAAAGTTCAAGGAAGTCGTCATTAATTTTTATGCAATCATGAATGTGTATAATGATTTCTATTGTTTTTTCGGCTCTTTTCTCATTTCAAGATAATCTTTTATTAATTGAATTAAGATATTGGAATGTATGTAAATCTACGTAACAGATGCAGTGTCGCAAGAATACGATACCGCTAGCACTTTTTTCAAAGCAAAAAGCAAAATTAATAACATTCGCACGTGAGACAGCGTCGAATTAAAAGTTCCATTTAAGGTAAGCGACTTGAAGAACGCATTTGTTAATAACAGTTTGTCCATCATTGTCCATCATTTCGTTTAAAGAATATATTATATTATATACGGATTATATATATATATATATATATATATATATATATATATATATATATACAGAATAGATTGCATTAATCTTTGCAATCGTTTTAACAAATAACGAAATTTTAAGTAAATTTTATTTCAATAAAATTTTAATTTAGTGGTCAAAATATTAATTACAAATTGTATTAAAATATGAGCTACAAATCTAAATTAAAAGGTAAAACGAGAACATTTAATAATAAAAAAAATTTGAAAGAAATTCTATTTTCAATTTTAAACTTAAATATAAACTTTAATATAACACAATAAAAATATTGTGTTATATTAACTTGGCTATTAACATAGCCAATGTCACATGTATCTTATTATCTATCAATTGTGTCAATAATTGATATAATTATAATGCTTATCTTCACGTGTAAAATATATTTCCGCGATCATCCTCGCAACATTCTTTCAGTGTCCTTGTTTTCTTTGGCATGCTCTTCCACTTCTCCATCTTTCACCGCTTTTACGTGTAAGGATCACTGTCTTCCGCATTCATGCATTCTCTTTCTTTTTTCCTTTTCCTTATTTTATTAATCCGCGATCGACAGATAATGAAATAAAGCTATATTTTTTGCTTCTATTAAATTATTTTTTTCCTTGCTTCTTATCGTCGTTATCAGCTACTTACAGCGTTATTGAAAGCAACGAAAATCGAGGTGGGGATCGAAAGACACATTTATCGGACGGTGATCTTAGTGGATACTCACCACAGTTGGACGATCAGTTTTTGGTAGGACGCGTCTCTCTTCTCATCGCAAGTGAGACGCTCGCGGAGAAAATCGTATATCGAGGTTTTCCTGTTTCTGTTCTTATTTTAACGACCTCCAAGGACAGGCCACGGTTGCGAAAAGTTTCCGCATTTTAAAAAATAATCACAAGATAATCGCAAGAGTTCATCGTTCATTAAAGAAAGAGTGAGTACACTACAAAAAAAGTTCAAATTTTTCTGTTGCAAATGCTAGTGGAAATTATACGAAATATTTATATCGATTACTTATATTCTTATATTTATTCAAATTTTAGCAAAACGGAAATTTGTATTACTTTAACTATTTATAATTTTATTTTCACGTATAAATAATGATACATTAATTTTTTGTTTACACTAGTACTAATAATACGGATAGTAGTAATAATACCGATATTAATATTGTAGTATTTCGGTAATAATACCGATATTAAGCGCAATTTTGTGATAGAACAGAGTATTTAATTAGATATAGATATATTGTGTTTACGAAATATCATATTGAAGAATTGAGAAAAATAAATAAATATTTTATCCACATAAAAAGTGAGCTTAAAATATTAGGAAAGTTCGAAAAATTTACAATATATACAAAGATATTTTTTATTATAAAAAAATCGTTTTTTATTAAAAAATGATAAAAAATAATTTTATACAATAATCTTCACCTTACAATATAATAACCTATAATAATAATATAATCGTCACCTGCAGAAATATTATATTAAGAATATGTTACAACTCGCGATAAATTTGGCTTTTAAATACAGTTTAGTTTTTGAATAGAGCTATTTAGATCGTCTTTATTTACTGTAGCAGGAGAAAAGAGAAAAGGGGAAGAATTAATAATTTCTTCCACTCTTTTTTTTTTTTTTTTTTTTTTTTATTCTACAGGAGAAAAATAATGAGAATAAACATTTGAAACTCAACTGTATATAATAAGCATGAAAACTTAACAAATATGTTTTTTACTCATATTTCAGATAGCTTATATTTGATCAATACATCGACATGGCTAATCTTATGCGACTCGTAATTAATAATTATAATGACGTTTTAAAGAATGTTAAAGGTAAGCTCATTAACTCTACAAAGAAAGCCAATTTAAAAAAAGAATGCTATTTTATTCACGAAATATATTTTGGTAACATAAATGTACTATGTACTACTATGAATTTTAAATTTACCAAACGATCAATTCTTGAAACTTTACAAAAATTCTATATCTATTCATATAACATAGAATATTTTTCGTAGTCTTGTACGATATTCTCTTTTTTACATAATTCAACCGTTTCATACTTGCAAAGAACGAAAAGCAATCTCTTTACAAGTAGAGATTTTTACAAATGTAAATACAACTTGGACAACTTCAATCCTATTCATTACATTTATGTAAAAGAAATTACTTGTTATTTTAAACTCTCGCAAAAAAAAAAAAAATTTTAGAGAATCTGACAAATAAATATAATATATACGTATTCTAAAGATATTTGTTTGTCAGATAAATTTCATAAATAATCGAAAGATACGAGAATTCTATTTTATTTTACGTGTATAATATTACATTATCTCTATTGCTAAAATGTTACATAAGTGTAATGTAACTGTATCATTTGCATAGTATCTCACTTTATTTTTAAAAAAGATAAAGTATTCTAGCAATTAATTTCATATATTTTAATGAATATATACAATTTATCCATTTTTACAAAAGAAAGCTTAGTTTATTATTATTCATTCATTTAATATTAGTCATGAATATTTATTATTATCATATATTTCCATTATTTCCATTAGCCGATTTAACGTAAATCAAAATTATAGCCCTTATAAGTAGCACGAAATTACGAAGAAATGAGTTGATATTTGCATTGATAGTTTAATCATAAATAATCTAAACGCAAGTTTTACAATCTATCTTCACTACTTGGATACAAGAATGGTCTAATTCTATCTGAAATATACACATAAAATAAAATATAAAATTACATTTTTTATTTAATCAAAATAAATATTCCAAATTTAATAATTTATTTATTTTTCAAATAATTCAAAATTTATATAATAATTTTCACACACACACATACTTAAAATATAACAAATTATTTATATCGCACAGATGCTATTAATTAAAAATTTTTAATGCGTTTTATTATTTTTGTAAAAAATAAACAAATTATATTTTCTTCCACGATAGATCCGTTAGTAGACACCTGGCCTTTAATGGGGTCTCCAGTTCCTCTGATATGTATTGTCAGTGTATATTTGATATTCGTGTTGAAGGCTGGACCAAAAATGATGGAAAAAAGATCAGCCTTTCAGCTGAATACCGTTATGATCCTATATAACGCGTTTCAAGTGCTCTTCAGTATATGGTTGACATCTCTGGTAAGTTTAATTTTGTTATGATTCCGTATCATTAAATGCATAACAAATTATAAGATTTGATGCAGAATAATCTGTAAAAATTACTCGTCAATTTCAGGCATTTAATGTCAACATTAAACATTTAATATTAAACATTTTCTCTTCTCATGAATGCGGTTCTCATTTTCTGCCTGATACAGAAACCAAACATGTACAAGCAGCGGTAGGTATTTTTTTCGTAATTTTTAATAATTGTAAATTAGATTAAATTTTAACAATTTTCAGTAAATAGTAAATATTTTTTAACGACGGTATGTATATGTTTCGAACATATAGTTATTACGAGGCGCATGGTGGTATTTCTTCGCAAAAATCATCGAACTGTTGGACACGGTAAGTGAATATTTATATACAAATAAAATTAATTGATAAATTAATAATTAAAATATTTAATATACATTAGCTGATTCACAAAGATTTCGCAAGATTATACGCATCCGTTATTGTGCTTCCGTTATCGTTTAAAAGTTACACCATTGTTTCGTCATTTAACCGACAAAAGCAATCGTAACCAACTGTATTTTGAAATACGGACGAAGCGCTTTATTAAATCGAATATCTCTAAGTGTTTGTCAACTTTATACATTGTCTTGATTACCTCAATAACTGCGAATGAGTTGAATTGTTTAAAAAAAAAAAACCGTTTTTTTCTTTACGCACGTGACACCAAGAATATCACGTGTTATAAAATACAAGCTTGAGACACAAAATCAACGTAAATACTCGCTTAAGATATCACATGCTTAATAAACAATTATATACCTAATAAAAATGTTATTATATTAAATGTTATTAAATTAATTTTTTTAATTAAATATGATTTTTTTAACCGTACAATTTTATACTAAGATCGTAATAAAAATTGTTGGTAATGTTATAATTAAAATTACACTTAAATCAAATCATTAAATATCAATTAATAATTAATTAAATAATATACGTATAATGTAAGAAAATATTGGAAAAACGTAAAAAAAGATTTATGGAAAATGTATATTAGGATTATTTTAAATAATGTAATTTCTAATATAACGTTTTGCTTTTGAAGGTATTCTTCGTTTTAAGAAAGAAGCAAAACCAGGTGACATTTCTTCACGTTTATCACCACACCATAACAGCCGTTTTTTCATGGTGCTATTTAAAATTATTACCTGGCGAACAAGGTGTTATCGTAGCTTTCTTGAATTCCATAGTCCACGTTATTATGTACAGTTATTATTTCATCGCGTCACTGGGCTCCAAGTACAGAAAATACCTCTGGTGGAAAAAATATATGACTTGCATTCAACTGGTAATTATCTCTCAAAATATTGATTGATTTGCCAAAGTCAATTTACAATTTATTCAACATCTCATTGTTATCGTTTTATCAATTTGTCAATAAAATCAAGAGATTTTACATTTTTAATAACAATAGGATTCGTAGAGATTGTCATATATTTCAGAAAATTTTTTATTTTATTTCTTTTGATTATACTCTTTAATTAATATATATGCTGCTATATTTATGCTAATATTTATGCTGTTGAATACATTGTAATTGCTGACGTTTAATCTTAAGAGAGAAAGATTTCAGAAACGTTGGTTACATAAATCAGATTTAATAATGAAAATTTTTTGTCATAAATTTCAGCTACAATTTGGAATAATGTTATTCTATTTAATACTAACATTGGCCATGGATTGCCGAATGCCGAAGGCTTTAACCTACTTCTTCGTAACGAACGTAATAATCTTTATTTACTTGTTCAGCGATTTTTATCGAAAAACGTATAAGACGAAGACGGTCTAATAATAAAAATTGATCTTGCAAATAGTCGATGAAAAAATATGGACTTACCTTCGAATTTATTTATATCTAATATTTTAAACAATAAGCGTATATTTTGGTGAAACGTTAAGGTATATTCTGATAAAATGTGCACCTTACAATGCAGCAATCTTTTATAATTGTGTCATCCACTTCTACAATGAAAAATGATATCTGTATATAGATATACAGTAGATATACATACAATATACAAGATTAACGATATACAAAAAGTGAGCCACGCAATTGGGATGAGTCTAACACTTGAGTTTCACTAAAGATAAAAAGAAATGGTACAGGCAAAAGTTGAAAGATAATAGTCTTTTTGTCTATTGAGTTAATTTTTTTATAAATGCAATAATTCACCAGGAAAGTGTAATTGCACTTTTTCTTTAGCGAAAATATATATTTTTTTTTTTTGCATAAATAAATTTTTTGAACATTTTGTGTATAAAATTATTAGGATAAAGTGCTCGAAAAAAAAAAAAATATTTGAGATTTCTGAATGAGGCATATGCTTTATTTAAAAAGATTTATTTATTATTAGATTTATTATACTTCAAATCTTTCACTGATATATAACAAACATTTCGTGATCCGTTTTTCCCTGTTCTTTATTATAGCATTAAGATATTATCACTATTTATGTTACTCTAAATTTTTTCTTATGTTGTATTTTTAACAGAACAGGGCTAGAACCCGTCCCAATTGTGTAGCCCACACTATATAGTTTATAGAACATGTATGCGTTTAAGTTTTTCCATCTGTATGTACATGTACTACAAATATTTTCACAAGAAAATTGTCACATCACATAATCATCATTATTAATCTCATAAACAATTGTTATTTTCATAACTTCTTGTCGTATATATAAGTGTATTATTTTAATATATATTTGTCTTTCGAAGCACATGGTAACATTTTCGTTACTTCTATTTATATATAGAAAACAAAAATATTAAAATATAAGAACAACTGCTTGTGATTTTGTAATTTCTAGTATGCAATTATCAATATGCATATATAAATAGAATTATATGTTAAAAATTTCTCTACAGAATTAAATCGTGTTCTGTAACTTTTCTCTACCCAAGTAGCAAGTGCACATTTAACATTAAAATAACGTTATTCGACATCCAAATGATATCATTTGTCAAAATGATATATTTGCGCTTGTTGCCTAGATATATATATACATTGTAATTATATAAATCAATTAAATATAGATGCATAATATATATATATATATATATATATATATATATAATGTACAATGCATGTACTATTGTCCTTTTGTATTAGATATGTTTTAAATAATCTTATATATATTGTATATATATACATATATATTATATATTTAAATACTTAAAAAATTTTGTTTATATCCCATATTTAGCGTTAATTATCACGATAAATGTCTATGCAAGGTTTTATTTATTGAAGAAATTAAATTAATTAAATTAGAATTTATAAATTTACATATAAATTATGTTATTGATTCCACTCGACAATAATCAAAGACGAAGTTTCATGACTGTTAAACGTCAAAGGTAAATTCAAGAATTACAACGGCATTAATATCGTGATATTAGTGATATACACTTTTATTCTATAACAAAAATTATACATACTTTATATGATACAAAAATGCAGTCAATATAATAATTCATCCATTCGTTCGAGATCGCGAGATTTTGATCGAAGTTTTTGAGCAATCGATCGACAATTCTGAAATTGCGACTCTTCGAAAATAGATCACTTGGAAGAGAGACTGTTTAAACTAAAGGAGATATAATAATTGTAATTATAGATAGGTAATAATTATTTACATTAGAAGCCCCATTTTAGTATTTCCAAAATATAAGACATGCTCCAATAAACCTTAAAATCTACATATATTTTATTATCCGTATCTCTAGATACGAAAGCATTATCAATATGTAAAATTAGACAAAAGAAGACGAAGGGGGAATCGTGGCATTTACCACGAGATATTCATAGCAATTAGCAAACAAGCTTAAAGCCATTTTCTTTGGACTCATTATTTTAACTATCAACGTTTTTTCCGACGCGTATCTGAAATTATCTTTTCTACAAGTTTGTTTTTCCTCTAAAGATTAAGAATAAGATTAATGAACAAATAGAGAATGACTAATAGAATAGTCGCAGCGCCCACAAATATCCATTTGCACATCAAGATGATTCAAACAATATAAAAGAAACTTTTTTGTGATAAATAGTTAATTTAATATAAAAATAATAAATCTATTAAATATTTATAAGTAATAATAGCATATATTAGTTTGAAATTTTTAATAAATAATTTTATAAAATATATTTTTAAAATAATCAATTTTTCATTAAAAAAAAATATAATAAACAAAATTTGAAAAAAATTTCCAGCCAGAGACAGAAAAAAAGAACATATGTTAGTTGAACTAAGAAAAGTCAAATCACAAAAATAGATTCAATTGAATACTCCGTTAAACGACCAATAAGGAAATATCATTTTCTGGATATTATCTAATTATTGCAATATAACTAGATGCTACGTATGATTTCATTCAAAAAAAAAGGAACCAAAAGGGCAATACTTTAAAAGTCCTTTTTTCGTAACTTCGTTATTCTATTCGAGAAATGACAATTATGTCATTATTTGTAAATCTTTTTGTTCTTAATAATGTCTATAATTATTTGATATATATTTGATTTATTGACTTGTCCCGAAGACATTTAACGCGTAACTTCGAAAATTATTATTTGAAAATGTTGTGTGTGTGTGTATGTGTACAAACATCTACGATAATCATTCCTAGTGAAGATATTCTCAACAGGATTCTAAGTTCTTTTTTCAACCAACTTCTGTTAATCAAGAAACTCAATAAAAAATTTAAATTAAAAATTTAACAATTAAAATAGAAAAGGGCTAGTAAGAGCCGGGTGCAATATATCAATGCATCAAGTTAATTAATTAAAAACAAACATAATTCAAGAGATCTTCTTTAACGTCGAACGTTTCCAAAGGAAGGATCGAAATTGATGTATTGATATATTGTTATATTTATATCAGAGTCTTCAATTTATTATCTAAAAATTTAAATTTTTTTATTTTTTAAAATTTGTGTGATTAATTTTCAAGATAAACTTGGCAGTGTTCACCAAACGTAAAATCTGTAATTTAAATAGCTTAAAATTGCATATTGCACTTTATAGTAAAACTTATATTTTACTTTATATCTTTCAGAAGTGTCTTCTTACAAGATATATAATATAAAGAATATATAATAATATATCTTTATATACTACACTCTTTTTGCATTTGTCATTGCAATGTATCGTATATCATATATGCAACAACGGGAAAAAATAATATTGTTGAATCTCTTAAAAGTGCTTTTGATTGACATATTTTAATTAAATATTTGTCTATATTTTGTCCATATATATCGGTATGATTAACTGTATCGATACGATTTCTATATTCTGATAAATCTGTGGATACGCTCTTTTAAATATCTTTCTAAAATTTTCATTAGCACCCATAAACGATTGGTATAATTTTTATTCGTTAAATAACTATCTAAAATTGTATACCTAGGGCACGCGATATTCATTAGTACCATATCTTAGTATTGTGATTGGCTCTAGTCGAGTGTTTAGTCATATTAGATGCATTGTTTATGTTGCATGATACGCTGCAAATTTGAAAGTACAAAAGTATTAGCTTGCCATCACAGTGTGATCCGTATTCCTGCGTTTCTGTTCGTATCCTCCTTACGATCCAAAACACACACACACAATTCAATTCGCAATTACACGATTATGACTAAGGTTACTATTCTATAAACGGTTACCATTAGCTGTAAGTTCTGTAAATATCGTTGCGCACGTATTTTGACATGTCAAAATAAATGCGCAACAATTTACAGAACTTACAGCTAATGGTAACCGTTTATAGAATAGCGCTCTTAATCTGCATAATTTTATAAGCGTTATGTCAATGAATTCACGCTGAGCATGAAGTTAATAAACCGACTACTCGAAAGCGATTACGGCAATAGTAAAGCTTTAAATATATGTGAGTATATTTTTTCGGCATATATTATGTGATGTTTTATCGATTGTTCGAGATCTATGGAATGTGTGATCTCTAACTGTTCCTATATAAAAGCTATATTGCTTTTCTTAGAATGACATAATACATATTGTCCATTCTGTTGAAATTATGAGCTTCGCGTAGCAAAGAATTTTATGATATTCATTTTTTACTATGTGATAGTTAAGATATCCTACATGCTAATTATGCACAGAAGTTTGACTTAGCTGTCAAAATTTCATTATAATATAAAAATGCACTAAGGATAAAAAAATGAAGGATAGAAGACGCGCAATAGATGGATCACTTTAGCTTGTGTAAAAAAAAAAAAAAAAAAAAAAAAATTCAATCTCTGAATAATTAAATGTACTCGATCTGCGCCAATGTCTGGCCATCTTCTCGGTCGTTACAATTTACTTTTGCATTATGCGCGTTTGACTCTCCCTGAATGTTATTTACAGTTCTGACACGTCGGCAAAATTAACGGGATAGAGACTGCAGTTGCGATTCTTCAAGTGAAAGAGCGGAATGATAGTGGCGTCGCGTATCATTGCGGTCGCGTCATATTCTCAGCTGTTTCCAATTAGTCGCTTTTCCCTTTTCCGTTTGGTATCTCGTCGTTGATCACTTTCTCCGCGATGCCGTTCGCTCTGTCCGAGTTCTGGATCGACGGCGTTGAGTCGTCATTTTCCTTCTTCGGGGTATAAGCGTTATTATAAAAATCGGAGAAAAGGAAGTAGAAGAACACCGCGTTTGGCAGAACAAAGACTAGCGAAATTTTCGGATAGTCGCAGTCGTAGAATAATAATTGGCAGTTGTGCAAGAAGGCTAGGCAGAATTGAGTCTGTAAACCGAACAAACATCGCTACATTAATAGCTTTCATAAATATATGATAAAACCGCTCATGACAACGAACGGTCGATGTTGAATTAATCAATTATTAAAAGCGTTAATAAGCAAAAATCGAAATTTTGAAAAAAGTTGTAATAATGCTTTTATTTTGTTACATTTTATTATGTTTACTTCTTACCATTTGTAAAGTAGTAATGTACTTCTTCCACCAAAGATACCGGCGACATTGGTAATGAGGTAGCAACGCTGCCAATAGATAATAAGTGTACATGATGATGTGCACAAAGCTATTAATGATTCCTGTAAACGAATACGTATCGAGTCAGTATGTGTGAATTGGTTCTTGATTATTAAAATTATGAAAAACGAATGGTACAGAGATAATCCTATTAGGAAAAGACAGAAGATCGAGATGTTACGATCGTTATATTATTCCTTACCCTGACATACCTATAAAAATACCGTGGCCTCCGGGATAATATTTCGTAGCGCCCCACGATATCATTGGCATCACGGTATGATGATACATATGAAGAAATGTAATTTGTTTTTCTTTCTTGCGCAACACAAAGAACACTGTGTCAAGGAGCTCCGTGAGTTTCGCCAGAAAATACATATAAACACCTCTTGCAATCTATAACAAACATCGCGCAAGAAACGGATAAAAATATAATTAACTTCAATTCACAAAAATTTAATTGTAATATTTTTGCATATTCGTATTGCGTTACAGAACACACTTTTACTGTGCCACGTGAGAAAATTACAAATGGTAATATAGTAATCATTCAAATTATCAACAAAACAATGTGCGAATTTATTTCGATAATCGTGATTGGTTAACAGAATTAATTAGAAACGCAAAAATTTAACAAATTAATAATTATATATCTAGAATACAAAATTTACGCACTCTTAGTGCGTGCGGGGAATACGAAAAGTCCACGGGCTCACATCTCCAGTTATAGGAGCCATTGAGCCATGCACCGGTCAAGCCTTCCCAAAACAACCATATGCTGATAATAATCTGCAGAAAATTGTAAATGATTAGGATATTTTTCAATTGGTACGGCTTCCGATGCTTCATGTATCTCGGGCCCCATGATAATACGAAATACAGATAGCCAATTATGATACTAAGGCCGGGTATGGGAGACGGTATGAGAAACCAGTCTCTAGTTCGAGGATCTGAAAAGAACGAAATTAGCGATTAAATGAAAAATAGCAATCTCGATTTATATTTTACTCGACTTTGTTTATCAAAGTAACTTTTTAATATATTATTCCAATATACAATAAATTAAAATAAGTTTGCTTTCTCTCAATTAATAAAATGAGTTTCAAAAATAAATCTTTTACGTAAAAAATGGTTAATACAACTTAATTCCCTTTTTTTTTTTTTTTTGAACATTTTCCCTTTTTTATTATCAATTGACGTATAATTACAAAGCACTATCTCCTAATTCTACTTATAAATAATAGAATTTCATGACAATATTGATTTTTCTCTATTTCTGTGAATCAAATATTCATATAACAATCTATTGTATATTGTAAGATATACAATACAAGAGATCAAAGTAAGATCAAAGAAAATTACGTTATCGTTGAAAGTTGCAAGATTAAAGTATAATGAAATAAAATTTATGATATGCATTACAATATCTATAATTCTGTAGCATAATTTAGTTTGATATTTTACGCAACGAGAAAAGATGCAACACTACGAGTAATATAGAACTTATTATCCTGCGTTGATCAATAATTTCACATTTCTTTTCAAATTTAATAAATCTTGCGTAATATAAACTTGCCGGATAAATCATAGAATAGAAAATGCCAGAATCGCACTGCTGAGTTGTTGTAGATATTAGACATCTTGATCGTCGGCGGCGCACTGATATTCATTGTAGAAAGTTAACTGAAAAAGATCATTTTATTTTGTGAGCATTAAGTGTTTTCATTTCAAAATCTCATAATATATAAACGTATTTAAATATTCAAATATTCAAACATTCTTGCGCGCAAAGATATATATATTTAAAAGTTTATGTATATATACAGGGTGTCTCACAACCTCCGTACAATATTTTAATAGCGTATTCTAGAGGCAAAATGGAATGAAAAATCTTAATACAAAAATATCAAGGCTACACAATAGTTTTTGAGTTATAAGTGATCAAAGTTTGCCAATAATATTGCGTAGAATTCGCACCCTCAGGCTCGTAACTACATTTATATGCGTACTGTCATCTGTCATCCGTTATCGCTGACAGATAAAATAAATAAACTTATTTCCACAAAACTTCTTCGCGCGATCAAAACAGAAATAAACTTCGTTTCTTAAATGTACAAAAATATTAAGATTATATTTCTATTTAAATATAATAATTAATCAATCATTTAAATTATTACTTAAGAAAAAATTATTTATCTTACGTACAACATTTATAGTTCATTAATATCAGCTGACCGTCGCGTCGTACATAATATTCATACACATAAGAAATAATAAAATCAGCTGTGCAGTAAAAATCAATATTACCTAGTACTCTGCGTTGATACCACTGCTT
>NW_027223637.1:0-12998 GCF_030449975.1 Polyergus mexicanus | reverse complement strand
AAGAGTAAAGTACCTTTCGCCACGAGCAGAATCAATCGCTACTTGTACACTCGGCGCGACATAATTTGTACCGCCAAAATGTGAAGTTTCAAATTTTGTACCCCCGCCGTTCCTTCGAAAACTACCCCCGACCCATCTCAGTCTCAAGAGTAAAATACCTATCGCCACGAGCAGAATCAATCGCTACTTGTACACACAACGCGACATAATTCGTACCATCAAAATCTAAAGTTTCAGATTTTGTACCCTGTTTTTTTTTTATTATGTTTTTCAGTAATGAATTTATTCTAAATTTTTTTAATGATTCTACGTATAAAGGTATTGAAATAAACATACGTACTTGCATGTATACGGGTATGCATGAGGATGTGTATGTATGTGTTTGTGAACGAAAAACTACATGAAAAACACAATAAAAAAAAAAACGGGGTACAAAATCTGAAACTTTAGATTTTGATGGTACGAATTATGTCGCGTTGTGTGTACAAGTAGTGATTGATTCTGCTCGTCGCGAAGGGTACTTTACTTTTGAGACAGATAGAAGTCGGGGGTAGTTTTCGAAGGAACGGCGGGGGTACAAAATTTGAGACTTCACATTTTGGCGGTACAAATTATGTCCCGCCGAGTGTACAAGTAGCGATTGATTCTGCTCGTGGCGAAAGGTACTTTACTCTTAAGATTGAGATGGGTCGGGGGTAGTTTTCGAAGGAACGGCGGGGGTACAAAATTTGAGACTTCACATTTTGGCGGTACAAATTATGCCGCGCCGAGTGTACAAGTTGCGATTGATTCTGCTCGTGGCGAAAGGTACTTTACTCTTGAGACTGAGATGGGTCGGGGGTAGTTTTCGAATGAACGGCGGGGGTACAAAATCTGTAACTTTAGATTTTGATGGTACAAATTATGTCGCATTGTGTGTACAAGTAGCGATTGATTCTGCTCGTGGCGAAAGGTACTTTACTCTTGAGATTGAGATGGGTCGGGGGTAGTTTTCGAATGAACGGCGGGGGTACAAAATCTGTAACTTTAGATTTTGATGGTACAAATTATGTCGCATTGTGTGTACAAGTAGCGATTGATTCTGCTCGTGGCGAAAGGTACTTTACTCTTGAGATTGAGATGGGTCGGGGGTAGTTTTCGAATGAACGGCGGGGGTACAAAATCTGTAACTTTAGATTTTGATGGTACAAATTATGTCGCGTTGTGTGTACAAGTAGCGATTGATTCTGCTCGTGGCGAAAGGTACTTTACTCTTGAGATTGAGATGGGTCGGGGGTAGTTTTCGAAGGAACGGCGGGGGTACAAAATTTGAAACTTCACATTTTGGCGGTACAAATTATGCCGCGTCCAGTGTGTAAGTAGCGATTGATTCTGCTGATTGGAAAGAGTACTTTACTCTTGAGCTTAATAGGGCTAAATTCAATTGGGGGTTGTTTTAAGCATAAGGGCTAAATATATTGAGTTTATTTGGGTGGTACAAATTAGTACAAATTCAGCCCTTTCTATTTCTGGTCTTATTTTTATTTTTTTGTTTTGTTTTAGTTTGGTCCTGCTAGCTTAATTTGATGGTAGCAGCGCCACGGTTTTTTTGAAAATGGCACAAGGTACAAAATTATTATTATTGGTACAAATTAGTACAAAATGGGTACTAAATAATCTGATAGGTCCAGTTTGATTCTGCTGATTTGGTCCTGCTAGCTTAATAGAGGTGCAATACTACTAGTTACACATTAGTGAGCAACACGCCGATGTGCTATTTATGTGATATCCAGCTTTCTAAAGCGTCGTGAAAAGAACGGAAATTATTTCTGACTCGTTTCACTGCGGTGAGATTGTTTACAACGACGCACGTTGTGTCAGAGACATCGATCGATATAGATATCGGGTATGTATGGCCGATATTTATAATGTTAAACGGGAGTCTGGCTCTCTCGCTTATTTGTTCCATATTGCTCGCGCAACGAGACGGTTTTCACCGTGAAAACGATGTTGCCGCAACAGACATATCTTTTACACAGGCGCCTATTAAATGCTATGAATCCGTTGCAGAAATATTATGTAATATTGTTAAAATCCTAGTGGCGTTGAAATATTTACGCATTTACTTTACGTTTCGAATAAGCTACGATAAATATGTTTACGGAAAGATTGAAACGATTCTCATTAATTTTCTTTTAACTGGAAAAGAAAGTTCGCACTTTTTGTCATTACGTGCATACGGAAGGTCGAAATTTTCGAAATTGTCAAAAGCTGTTACAAGGTTTCATGGCTCAAAGTGTTGTAATCTTTGAATCTAATGAAGCTTCAAGCTTCTTTAAGGTTTCAAAGTCTCACGGGCCCAAGTTGCTGTCGATTCGCGTCAAAGTTTCAAGGTCCCAAGATTCCGAAACTTCAAGACTTTCGGATGTTATCGTGATTTTCAATATCTAATATTATATTCAAAGAAACTCGCGCAAATATTCAATAAAAATATTATCATCGGAAGAAAGTTTCAAGCAGAATAATTATAATGGCGATCAACGTTTCTCGATTTTTTCCTTTATCTGCCGAAATTATTAAACGCGGTATCATCCATTCGGGGACGAAAGGCCAGCCCGAATTCTACCAGGTAGGAATCGATAAAGGCTAAAATTAGCTTGGCGCACTGATTGGCGAGAAAGCCAAACAGCCGGAAACGAGATCAGCGTTCGTTAACGGCGCGAAATTCCGACGATCGAAAATTGGATAACAACAGTTGCAGTACTTTTTTTCCGTGGCTCGTATGAGAAAAAAAAAAAAAAATCTATTAAAAATTGAAGAGCAACTATTCTTTTTAAAAATTTTCTAGCAAAATAAATTCATATATATATGTATATATATTGTATTTCGCATTTGAAATATATTATAAATAATATATTTATACAACGAGCTATATGTAATATAATTTGACCAAATATTTATAAAATTTCAATAAATGAGCAAATAAGCGAAGCTGTCAAAGATGCTTTCGATTGAAAACGGTTAACGAAATCGGAAATGTAGTTACTTTGAAGATCTCCACTCGCGGCCTATCGATCTTTATTACAAAGAGCGCAGCCATGTGTTTTGTCGAGGAAAATTTTATTTTTTCCTCACACACGTCCGAGACGTGGAAGAGAAATAATTAAACACTGCGACGCGACGCGACGTGTGTCCGCTCCTTTCCACACACACACACATCTCCGTTTCTTTCTTCAGCGTCGGAAAGGAGACGTAGGCGCCCGACGCTCGGCGCCGCACGCGCTGACACGCGTCTCCAGCCGGGGACAAGAGAATCGTGAACGCACGCACGCACGCACGCACGACCTTCCGCACGATCGATATCGTTGTCAGACGCAAAAGATGGTCGCGACTTTTTCGCGACGGTGGATCTTTCGCGGTTTTTTGCTCCTTCTCGCTCGTTTTCCATTCACTTGCGCAGACGTAAAATGCAGCGAAAAAAAAAAGCGTCAAGTTTCGCAATTGAAATCGCATTATAAATAAATTTAATCATACATTTACTAAAGACACACGTCGAATAAAATATAAGCGTGTGTGCGGAGGTTTGTCGCGTGCGATAAACTTGCGACGAGGCGTCTGTACGCATACACACGCGATCCTATCGTGCGTTTTTTTCTTTTTTTAAACTCGCGTCAAACGCGCGTTTCTCGACAATCTTTGAACGCGACATTTCGTCCGCGTTTTTCTGCGCGCAACTAGCGCTCCGTGACCTTCCTCTCCGCTGTAGCTCTAAACTTGCTCGTATAGCACTTACCCGTGTAACGTCCTCTCACACGGTTACGCGCATCCCCCTTCTCGCTAAAATAAGCCCGTATTTTTAGAATGTCGGCACGTATCGCGTAGGTGCTGCTTTTCCCCGCATACGTGCCAACCGTCCGAGGATATATTCGTCTCCCTCTACGCGACCTTCGATTTTCTTTATTCCCCGACACCTACGAATCCTTCGATAGCAAAAACCCTAATGGAAAAATTTTTCGCACAGAGATCCACGCACGAATTTTCTATTCCATCTACAACATAGTTAGCTTCTTAATTCGATAACCGATCGATTAAAAATAATATCATTACGCGATCCTAATTTCCCCGCTAAATTAAAGTGAAAAACTTTAAAAAAGGGATTATGCGATATATCGTACATATAATAATATTAAAGCGGCGTAAGTTTCATTTTCAAACGCGCTACGAATTCCAGTTAAATGTAACCAATTTGAATCTAAAATGTTTACATTTGTAAAAAGAGAATCAACAAGATCGTGACAAGAGGCAAGCACTTCTCAAGATACATGCCAGAAAGCATCATTTAGGAAGCGGAGAAAGAGAGCTTGGAATTTTTTCATCTTCGGGGCGTATCGACTCTTCCGTTCGCCTTTCTGCGCTATCATATAATTTACACGAGGAGCAGCCGCGGGCCGCGATATCCTAAGCACGTATTAACCGGCGAGCACGAGATTAATCCGGAAATACTGCGGGCAAGCGCGCGGCGATTTACGTATTTATGTGCCCCCGAGAGGAGTATCCGGCGAGAGGTGCACCTTGCGACTCGCACAGCGCGATGAATTATCGCTGGCCTGCAGATCGCGCCAAGGGATCGCGTGAGTCACTCGAGTCGAGTATAACGCGAATCTCGAATAATAAATTATGATACACACACACACACACACACACATACACGACGCACGGTACATTGCGCGAGTCTTGGTAAGGAAAATATATTACGCGATAGATTTCTAGCGCGAATCGAAGAATTTATTTAGATCTCGCAAGTTTCGCGAAAAAACGACAGCTTGATTCTAACCATGCGCGATAACGTAGTTTGTTTGCCCGTAGAGTGAAAGTATCGCGGCTTTTGCCCTATATCTATGACTTCTTCGATAAATTCAGCGATTCGATTTTATAGAGCATGATTCAGTCTTTATATCGCGGAAATACGGGAATCGAGCCACCGTAGAATCTTCAATTCGATGCACATTGAATGGACGATCTCACTCTAAACGTTCAATCGTCACGTATATCCGTCCATTCTTGTAATGGACGGATATTATAGAACTTGTAACAACTTCCTCGATAAATTATCCAAGACTCATCGCGCGCGAATTACAGTATTTCGCCAACACGGATTCATTAACATATCTTCTCGCGGATGCCACGTCATACCAAAGACGCTTGTTAGACATCTAACGATGTTACCTTCCTAAAGAATAACCCCCTTCGATAACCCCCTGCGGTGAATAATGCTCGATATTAATTGCGAGATTAATTGCCCCTCGCGATGCGTAGATATGGCTGCAGGGGGAGAGACAAGAGATTGGAATTTACATAGAGATAGTCTGTCGCGATTATAAAATCTCTCACGAGGTACAACGACCTCTGAGGATACCTTCATCGTATATTTGTAATAAGAATATACAATACATATGTTTCTTTCATTAAATTCGTCTTTTTATCTTTGATCATCATCGAAAGTTTATTTTTTGATATTAGAAATTATTTCATCTCTTTTCATTGTTCACAGAAAAGCTTTAAATATAAAAATTTTTTCCTATTTCTATTTTTTCCTTTACAATAAAATATGTATTTTTAGAATTTTTCAATTCATCTTTTTAATCTGATTAATTTAATTTTTTTTCACATGTAAATAATACACCTTAATAAAGAGATTATATTTTGATGAGAATAAATCATATATAAATTTAATTATATTAATGTTTTCTTTTTCTTCATCAATTTATGAAAATTAAATTTATTTTATTTTGTCCTAAAAATACATTCTAAACATATATCTCTGTTCCTTCACCTTCAATCATTAGAACGTCTTTTCGTATCAGAAATTAAACTTTATCGATTATATCGTTGATAAAGTTTTGAAAATAGCGCGCTAATTTCGTAGAGAGATGAGTGATCTTCTCGGTATTGCGAAATTCATCGAACCTCGTTCGACATTCGCCGATCGGGCGCCACTTTTATAAAGAAAATATGCAAAAACTCTCGTCTGGCGGTATGCGGAACAATGCGTCATTGTGTGCACCGACGCAAATTGCGCGCGAGTTTACTCATATTAGAAGCGGAATATGCGCGTCAGCGCGACGACAAAAGTTATTACGACAGTATTAATTAATTTTTATTTACAGATTCGTAATTGTAATCTCATAACGACAACGGACAAGCAAACAAATGATTATTCTCATATCAGTTGCGATCATCTCCCCTTCCCCCTTCTTTCCCTGGAATATAGATATTTTCCTTTCTCCCTTATTCAAACATTTCTCACTATCGCGGGCGGCTATTTTCAGCGTAAAGCGAAACATGATATTGACTTGCGAGAGATGACATTATTGGAATAACTTTCTTTAATATAAGAGATGTCTCGCGATATATAAACATTATTACATCATACAGAACGGGAATGTGTTTATAGAGCATTCTCAGCTTGCTCTGCGAAATTGTAGCGCATTCTTCGAGATTATGATACAAAGTCGTAAAGACCGAGCTTGCACTGACAAGTAGCGTAAAAGCCTATACGTTACCCTGAAGATCTAACGCTCGTAATCTCGTGGCGCGGGTACTTGCAAAATTTACGACCTCTTCACGGCACCGTCTGCCGGGATATTACAATACTCACCTGAAAGAAGAAAGAAAATTTCGTTTAGTGTAAGTGCATGCGCATGCCAACGCATAGATGACGCAATATCCAACAATTAATCTTCTATAATATAAATCAATCTTCTGTAATATCTACATTAAAAAACAATTATAGTACTGTTTATTACAATAATTATTAAAGAGTATTCTGTGCTCTTATTAAGGTCATTATCTTTATAATAATAGTGTGATAATGTAATTAATTTATTATTCTTTCTCTCTCTTTTTTATTATAACATATCATTTATATAACTTTGTTAAAATTAAAACTAAATTTTATGTGATATATGCTTTGAGAGAATAGTCATAAAATAATTATGACAATGGTTTAACATACCTATAATAATCAGATAATTAGAGAAGTCGTTCAATTTAAGGATAAATGCCGACGAAGTCACCTACAGCAGTTTTCTATCTCTTTCTCTCTCGAAAAGAGATTATATTTACTAGCTAGTGCGTGCTAAAAATATACAATATTTATATCTCAGTAGATACTGCAAAGACGAAAGATCAAAGTTGATCAATAATTGATGTCCGTAATAAGAGAGCGACTGTCTGTATCGACGACATCCGAAAAGAATGGAATCGTGTCCAGAATTTTCCCGATTAAAATACGCTATTTTTGGACGACAAAAAGCATGAGAGGAGCAAATCGATAGCATTGGAGATTCCCCCCCCCCTAAAAAAAAAAAGTTCTCGTCTGAGAGAAGTCATGACAAATCTGATGCAAAACTGCAAATTAATTTGCAGAAAGACTATCGGATATATGACCAGAAAAATTACCAATTCTCTTGTGTATATCTAAAATATATTAAAAATTGTACAAGAGAATTAAAAAAAAAAAAAAAAAACCTGTTGGGACTTCCTAATTGCAGAAGGGGAAACAATATTCTTAATTAAATACAATATATGTAAATCAATAACAAGAATCAAAGTCAAATGCGTACCTCTGGTACATGTTTCATTAAATATTGTGAAAGAATTAAATATTATATAATTATATTATATGCATAAATATAATAATATTTATCGATTACTATTCCACGCGCAATTATATCCGCGAGAGAATGTACGTGAATGAAAAAATATTATTTTAGATATCTTAAAACGATCACGTTCTTTATATCATGGCTAATTGCATCGTCCACCTTTCTCGCGGCGATAATGACGCTTGATCCAAACATAGGCTGCACGCGGTGTGAAAGAAAAAAAGGGGGAGAGAAAAAGCAAATGTTTTGCATCGCGCAATACCATTGTCCGATCTCAACAGATAGCCGGAAACACGCAACGAAGCGAAACTTCCGGCGAAACCGACACCCGTGCGGCATACGCGGTAGCGCAAACAAAACCGCACGAGAACTCACCGCGGTCGATACGGCGTTCGCGACGCGGATATTAAGCGGCCAAGTCACACGGCGCAGAAATACGACGCAGTCGTGCAAAATTGTCCCCTCCTTCCCTGCTCTTCTCGACGATGTTAACGCATTTATGCGAACGATCGATGAGTACGAAGCAATTTATCGGGTGCTTTAACGCGCGAGAGCGTCCCTCGTTACTTCCGTTCTTTCGGTAACTTTTAGTAATAATTCTGCATTTTCTGCCACACGACATTTTTCATCCCCGTGTATCCCAAATATCGACGAGAATATAAAATTGTATTACAATGTATGTAAATAAAAATAAAAAAAAAAGAAATGCATACAACATTAATAATAAGAATAAACATTATGAATATATTTCCATCGTTCAAACTTCTTCTCTTATTCGTTCCTTTGCGCGCCCAAGAGCGTTTCGTCATCTTTTATCCGTACACAAAATGGAAGAATACTACGTCGGTCGTAACGATGATGGAAAGTGTAACGACGGAGTCGGAACTTTGGAAGGGCGCGGAAACGAGGGGACGCGTTACGTAAGTTAATCGCCGTCAATTTACTCGACGCACCTGGCATAAGAGAGGGACGTTGCAGTCGCATTCGTAAAACAACGAATCGCGCATCACAATCGTTCGATGGGGAATTCAGTAACGACGGTCTGAAAGTGAGCCAAGGACGCGCCACCGTGAAATCCGCAGGTGTGCAAACGACGAGAATAGAAACGAAATTCTCGAAATCTTGCTAAAAAGTATTTGGGAAAAAAAAAAATCAACGCGATAAAATCTAAATAAATGGGTTAAGATTTTTTTTTTTTTTTTTTTTTAATGCAACATCGATAACATTCACTTATTCGACAATGCGAGAAAAATTATCTAATAATCCATTCAATTTTTTTATCTCGATTTACCTTCCTAAAAATGTGTTTATGCTATTAAACTTAAGATGTAATGCGGACGTGTACACGGTTGAACCTCGCGAAATTAATGACTGATATAAATCGGATAAGTCTCTTATGAGGTCGCGTCGTGATGATTCAGCAAGTGGCTGTTTTTTTTTGTTTTTTTTTTTTCTTCAAGAAATACGCGCTTGTCTTAATTCAGCATACTTTGTAACGCAAAATTATAGATATATGTACTTCCTTATTGAAACGAGTTGACAAGCTTGGGAACGATGATTAAACAAATCATGCTACATAATTGACTGAGAGTCTGTAAATTTCAAAATTTACATCATCCACGCAACACCCCTAAAAAGCGTCTCTCCTCTTTTTCTCCTCGCAAAATTAATATTTCGATGCTACGAAATCGAGTTTATAATTAACACGACAGTATCGAACACATATTACTTTTTCCTTCCCTCTCTCGATTCAATTAGAGCTTCGCGTCAACGTGTAATACGCGGATTATGTCTTCGGACGAAAAATAGATCGCACGAAATACTGCAACATTCGCGACAGCAGCCGTGCATTAAGTACGAACGAACGATAATAACGGACGATCAATCAATCATTGTTATTACGAGCCAATTGAAAGTTGTATCGATCGGGCAAGATCTGATTTTCTCGTTTCGCATCGTCGACCCGACGTTATATGAATATTCCGCGCGCCACTGCAAATTGTTTGGCAAATCTGGTGCTTTTGTGTGCGCGTATATAAGCGCGCGTCGGTTTTGCGCCGTTGGAAAATCGAGCGGCAAAAAGCCGCGACCTGATCGATCGCCGTTAGCGAGTGTTACGCGCGAGTTAATATGTAAAATCGTGTCGGCTGAATAATACATGGGCGAACGCGGGAGGGATTTGTTTTTCGCCGGACGATGACTAAAGCGCGCCATCGATCTTCGTGCGTGATCATTTTCACCATTTCATTAGATATTAATGCGGCGAGTGTATCACCACCGTTCGATTTAATAGACCCGCCCCGATCCGATCCATCCGACAGCTCCTGTTTGCGCGATCCGATAGTAATACCACGATAACTGTATACGTCAATATTTTTTCGTGTCGGGAGACACGTTCGACGTTCGCTCCAATATTTTGATCGCAAATAACGCGGCGAATAATGCACCTATCTGTACGAAAAATTTAATTTTCCATGATCATTAGAATCATCTCCGATCGATCTGATCAATTACGATCAAATAACACTAAAAGGGTATTATTAAGTACGCTTGTTTGATTATATAAAACCGACTTCGATCTCTAGGAATTTTGCATACAATCGTGCATATTTTTTTACAACTTTCGACTACGATAAATATCGTGATCACTATATAAATTATGATTCAGGTAACTAGATAAAGACACACCTCTAATAAAATTTTCAGTACATTAAAGATATCGACCGATATCAAATGTACTCGATCATATTGTTCTTTGACAGCGATTTCGATTCGCATTGCGTCCCGCTCGCGCGAAAATTCTCACGAAGCCAGTGACCTCTTTGACCTACCTCGACGACGATGAGGTGCCCTTTCATCCTCTTTCTCCCTGTCTCCATTCTCCTCCCTCTCTCCAACCCCTGCATCTTTCCGTCATCGGTTTCGCGGTGCTCTTATCGCACACCGGAGACTTTTCTTCGATGGGACAGCCGCCGAACGATAACCACGACCAAGGAATATCGTTCATGCACGAGAAACGCGTGTGTCTGCTCCGCGTATTCCGCCAGTGTAAATCGACAATGCCTCTGATTTTCCGCGCGTTATTCAGATGGCCCGATACGGGCTCAATTCGAAATCGTGTCATTGCTTGAATAAGTCGACATAAAAGAGCAGAGAGAGAGAGAGAGAGAAAAGACATCATTCACAATTTTTACCTAAATAGAACATTAACCAAGACGGAATAATACAAAAATGTGATAAAAAAGAACCGTATAACTTTCAATGTACAGAGTGTCCCCAATTTAAATGGCAAAACTTCAAGAGTGTGTAGGGGACCGAAAAACTAAGACAAGAAGTCCTTTAGAAGTTTGCTCGTTTTTGCTCCATTTTAGAGAAAATCGCAAAAATTCAAGCTCTCATTGTCAGTTGCTCTCTTGAATTGATTGGCACCGAATAAACTTTCTGTTTCAAGGTTCCTTACATATGTAAACACTTGATGTTATCCTTTACGGTGCCAATCAATTCAAAAGAATAATTAAGAGAACGAATCATAGATGCGGTGCACCAAATATCACTAGAACAATGTCAGTGCTAGATGTAACGCTTGCATTGCTGCAAGAGGGCAACATTTTGAACAATATCTTTAAACAGATGATAACATAAATCAAATGTAAATAAATAAATAAATAAATAAAAAAAACGAAAACTTGTTTTGTTTCTTTTTTTGTGATTTTCTCCAAAATGGAGCAAAAACGAGCAAACCTCTAAAGAATTTTCTGTCTTACCTTTTCGATCCCCTATACGCTCCTAAAGTTTTGCCATTTAAATTGGGGACACCTTGTAGAACGGAATTCGCTCCCAATTAGATAAAGGAAATTGTTCGACATTAACGCTTAAAGATCGACATTTACAGTGCCATTCGATATCAATCCTTTTCGTTTCATACAGAACAATTCAAAATTATCGCATATTTTTCACTTGCTATTGCATAGAGAAATGTTTTCTACAGAACAGAGAGATATCAATATAATTTGTTTATCGTGTGAAATTTCTTATACACTTTTCCCACGTTAGGTCGTTAAGAAAGAAATTTGCAACTGACATCGTGGGGCGGAAGTAGCTTCAGAAATACCGTTACTTTGCTTGGTTTTTTCTCAGGTTCCGAAAAAGAAGAAGAAAAAAAAGATAGACACGAAGGGAGAATGATTGGCAGGTGTTGCTGTCACTTTCGAGCAACGCGAGTCTTTATCCGCGTGAATTATGTGCGTGTGTGTACCATATATGGGTACAAATTAAAAATCATTGGAAAGAATCACTCGACATCACGTGCCATGATGTTTATTTTCCGATCGATTCTCACAGGCAGTGAATCACATTCAACCGATCAAACTGGATAGAATGTAAACTGTTTCTTGACGAAGAAAAAACATACGCGTACGAGAAATTTAGTAACTCGATTCAAAAACAATTTAAAACTTTCAATTTCAATGCGTAACTTTTCTTTTTCATTGCAACTATACAACATCGTACAATGTTTTAAATCTGTTTAATATCGACGAATAACGCAATGTTATGAAAAAAGATTTCACTCGCGGAAAGTTAAGCGATACGAAAATTAAGTCAAAGCAACTCGGATACCGAATAACATTTACGTTTATTTTTATCTTGATGTTTAGCCCGCATCGATCGATTTAATGCCGTGTTTTTCTGGTAAGATTGAAAAAATGCCGAAAAGTTGACTCGCTCTGAAGAAAAGAAATTCGACCGAGGAAAGTTACAAATATTATGTACGTAAATTTATATCGATGTCAATTTTTTTCATAAATATCTTCATCGATGATCATTTCACGAGCGAGATTATTTGGATCCCGCGGCATTTTCTCTGTGATAACGAAGCTATCGGTGATTATCGGACCGAGAGTTAGGCGCTCCAAGCAAGCGTTTACCGAATATACATATTCGTATGTACATATATAACGATGTAAAGTGGCCTAACTCTGACTATACTCGAGCGCGAATATATCCCGCGCTCGACGGACGGATGCTCGAGCGAGCGTTTACGCGTTGCCGCGCAAACCCCATCAGGGAGATTACGGGCTGGGAGCATCAGCGTCGGTCGGGATTCGATTAAGGACGGCAGCTCGAGCATCGCAAACCAGGAGCAAACTGTAGAGATTGGATCGTCAAGTGGTTACCGAGGATTCGGCAGAGCGGCTTCGTCGAAACTCGCATTCGAGCTCCACCGCGAGTTGATTGAGTCTTATTACTCCGCAAGGTCAAAAGGATGGCGATCAAGCTCCATATCTTATCCGCAAGTCCTGACGTCATCGCCAAACACGCTTGCAATACATTATCCTACATTATGACAAAATT
>NW_027223636.1:0-13147 GCF_030449975.1 Polyergus mexicanus | reverse complement strand
AGAAGAAAACTGCGATCAATGTACGAAGCAAAGTTTATTTTATCAATTAACTTATAAGAATTATATGATCGTTTAAGTATAGTGTATTTTGTTTTTGTATTTGGACAAGCGTCGCACAATATCGTACGTAGTGTCAGGCTGGCCTTATTATAAGGTTCTCGGAAATCATGAATTAAGGATTTATTCTATCTAGGGTTGTCGGATGCTTAGGTTCGGGACACGGCGTGGTCACTATCGATATCACGGCATCGCCCGCTTCACCGAAGAGACGAGAGAAAGATAATATAGTCGTGATCAGAGCAAGTCGGCTCTCGTGATCGTCCCGTGATTAAAAAACTTTCTCGCCGAAGCCAAGTCGGCCTTGGAATATTATAGCCAGTAATAAAATAAGAGAATATTATTGTCTATAATATTATAAGTTACGTCTATATTATTTTCACTGTTAACTACCATTCGTATTATTGTTTACAACAAAGAACGTTGATCGTTTATTCATTTTATTACTTTAACATTTTAATTTTAAATTCTTATACTAGTTCGTCTCTGATGTTTCAACGCCTCGGGAGCCGCAGATGTCTGTGATTTTTTGTACAAGTGGTTTCTTATTTCATCGCCCTTGATTGTTCGTATTAAATAGAAAATTCTTTTTTCTTTTGATTTAGCAGAAGCAAATTTCCTTGTCTTGCTAATCCGTCGCAACAGTCTTCTTCTTCGTCTTTGTTCGTATTCGGATACACGTTTCCAGCTACGACTAACCATCGCAACATATTGTAGAGTTCTCCAGTCTAGCATTGCCATTACAGTGCTCGATATTTCGATAGGTAATTCTTTTAAAAAATCAATTTTACTTTCGTCGTATAAGCCAAAAATAAAGTCGATGTGCAGCAGTCTTTTACAAAGTTTCTTCAACGTCTCCATCTTTTCGCCGTCTCATGGCGGATACCCCAAACGCACTCGCTTTATAACCTGGGAAGTGATTTTCACATTCGGGAAAGTTATCCGCGCCAAAGCCTCCTAGCGGCGCAGACGCGTACTTGAAAAATTTGAAAAAAATATTTAATAACGAAAATGAACGAGGGTTATACTAAAATGCGGAATCTATAGAAAGCTACTGTCCGCAGATAAATGAATGTTTCGGATCCAACATGGAGGTAACCCTGATTCAACTGGAACAGCGTAATGATGGAGAAGAAAACTGCGATCAATGTACGAAGCAAAGTTTATTTTATCAATTAACTTATAAGAATTATTTGATCGTTTAAGTATAGTGTATTTTATGTTTTTGTATTTGGACAAGCGTCGCACAATATCGTACGTAGTGTCAGGCTGGCCGTATTATAAGGTTCTCGGAAATCAAGAATTAAGGATTTATTCTATCTAGGGTTGTCGGATGCTTAGGTTCGGGACACGGCGTGGTCACTATCGATATCACGGCATCGCCCGCTTCACCGAAGAGACGAGAGAAAGATAATATAGTCGTGATCAAAGCAAGTCGGCTCTCGTGATCGTCCCGTGATTAAAAAACTTTCTCGCCGAAGCCAAGTCGGCCTTGGAATATTATAGCCAGTAATAAAATAAGAGAATATTATTGTCTATAATATTATAAGTTACGTCTATATTATTTTCACTGTTAACTACCATTCGTATTATTGTTTACAACAAAGAACGTTGATCGTTTATTCATTTTATTACTTTAACATTTTAATTTTAAATTCCTATACTAGTTCGTCTCTGATGTTTCAACGCCTCGGGAGCCGCAGATGTCTGTGATTTTTTGTACAAGTGGTTTCTTATTTCATCGCCCTTGATTGTTCGCATTAAATAGAAAATTCTTCTTTCTTTTGATTTAGCAGAAGCAAATTTCCTTGTCTTGCTAATCCGTCGCAACAGTCTTCTTCTTCGTCTTTGTTCGTATTCGGATACACGTTTCCAGCTACGACTAACCATCGCAACATATTGTAGAGTTCTCCAGTCTAGCATTGCCATTACAGTGCTCGATATTTCGATAGGTAATTCTTTTAAAAAATCAATTTTACTTTCGTCGTATAAGCCAAAAATAAAGTCGATGTGCAGCAGTCTTTTACAAAGTTTCTTCAACGTCTCCATCTTTTCGCCGTCTCATGGCGGATACCCCAAACGCACTCGCTTTATAACCTGGGAAGTGATTTTCACATTCGGGAAAGTTATCCGCGCCAAAGCCTCCTAGCGGCGCAGACGCGTACTTGAAAAATTTGAAAAAAATATTTAATAACGAAAATGAACGAGGGTTATACTAAAATGCGGAATCTATAGAAAGCTACTGTCCGCAGATAAATGAATGTTTCGGATCCAACATGGAGGTAACCCTGATTCAACTGGAACAGCGTAATGATGGAGAAGAAAACTGCGATCAATGTACGAAGCAAAGTTTATTTTATCAATTAACTTATAAGAATTATTTGATCGTTTAAGTATAGTGTATTTTATGTTTTTGTATTTGGACAAGCGTCGCACAATATCGTACGTAGTGTCAGGCTGGCCGTATTATAAGGTTCTCGGAAATCAAGAATTAAGGATTTATTCTATCTAGGGTTGTCGGATGCTTAGGTTCGGGACACGGCGTGGTCACTATCGATATCACGGCATCGCCCGCTTCACCGAAGAGACGAGAGAAAGATAATATAGTCGTGATCAAAGCAAGTCGGCTCTCGTGATCGTCCCGTGATTAAAAAACTTTCTCGCCGAAGCCAAGTCGGCCTTGGAATATTATAGCCAGTAATAAAATAAGAGAATATTATTGTCTATAATATTATAAGTTACGTCTATATTATTTTCACTGTTAACTACCATTCGTATTATTGTTTACAACAAAGAACGTTGATCGTTTATTCATTTTATTACTTTAACATTTTAATTTTAAATTCCTATACTAGTTCGTCTCTGATGTTTCAACGCCTCGGGAGCCGCAGATGTCTGTGATTTTTTGTACAAGTGGTTTCTTATTTCATCGCCCTTGATTGTTCGCATTAAATAGAAAATTCTTCTTTCTTTTGATTTAGCAGAAGCAAATTTCCTTGTCTTGCTAATCCGTCGCAACAGTCTTCTTCTTCGTCTTTGTTCGTATTCGGATACACGTTTCCAGCTACGACTAACCATCGCAACATATTGTAGAGTTCTCCAGTCTAGCATTGCCATTACAGTGCTCGATATTTCGATAGGTAATTCTTTTAAAAAATCAATTTTACTTTCGTCGTATAAGCCAAAAATAAAGTCGATGTGCAGCAGTCTTTTACAAAGTTTCTTCAACGTCTCCATCTTTTCGCCGTCTCATGGCGGATACCCCAAACGCACTCGCTTTATAACCTGGGAAGTGATTTTCACATTCGGGAAAGTTATCCGCGCCAAAGCCTCCTAGCGGCGCAGACGGGAGTGGTGCACTTGGACACAGTACAATTGGACACGGTGCAAATGGACACGTTACAAATGGACACGAGATTTTGCACACGGTTCAATTGGACACAGTGCATTTGGACACAGTAATTTTGGTTACAGTAGCTTTTGGACACATAAGAAAATACGCATCGTTTACTTGGACACCGCTCAATTGGACACTGTTCATTTGAACACCGTTCGTTTGGACACAGAAAGATGCGCACCGTTCATTTGGACACCGTTCGTTTGGACACCGTTATTTGCCCACCGTTCGTTTGGACACCGTTCATTTGCCCACCGTTCGTTTGGACACCGTTCATTTGCCCACTGTTCGTTTGGACACCGTTCATTTGCCCACCGTTCGTTTGGACACCGTTCATTTGCCCACCGTTCGTTTGGACACCGTTCGTTTGGACACCAAAATTTGATTTAAATTATACGACGTAATCCACACCAAATTTTTGTTTTAAATAAGAAATAGGTTTGGGTTAGGTTATATCTTTCGGAAGTGGAGCCCCCCCGCAGGGGGGGCGGAACCCACTGTATCCATGCATGACATCCAAATATGCGAAAGGCTAAACAAAGTGCTAAAAGCAATGTAAAATTAATGACATCAGTATCAGAGATATATAAGTATGAATATATTTTATTTTGACAGATATTATAACCTTCAAGTGTATCTCCTTTTCACGATTTCATATTTTACATAGATTTACCAGTATAAAGTGTTATAAGAATACTGATTATATTTTCCCAAAATGATTTTTATTTCTCTCCATCTGTTACATATTCAAACAAACAGTGCGCATGTTTCTGTGTACAAATAAACGGTGTCCAAACGAACGGTGGGGAAATGAACGGTGTCCAAACGAACAGTGGGCAAATGAACGGTGTCCAAACGAACGGTGGGCAAATGAACGGTGTCCAAACGAACGGTGGGCAAATAACGGTGTCCAAACGAACGGTGTCCAAATGAACGGTGCGCATCTTTCTGTGTCCAAACGAACGGTGTCCAAATGAACAGTGTCCAATTGAGCGGTGTCCAAGTAAACGATGCGTATTTTCTTATGTGTCCAAAAGCTACTGTATCCAAAATTACTGTGTCCAAATGCACTGTGTCCAATTGAACCGTGTGCACAATCTCGTGTCCATTTGTAACGTGTCCATTTGCACCGTGTCCAATTGTACTGTGTCCAAGTGAAGGCCACTCGGCGCAGACGCGTACTTGAAAAATTTGAAAAAAATATTTAATAACGAAAATGAACGAGGGTTATACTAAAATGCGGAATCTATAGAAAGCTACTGTCCGCAGATAAATGAATGTTTCGGATCCAACATGGAGGTAACCCTGATTCAACTGGAACAGCGTAATGATGGAGAAGAAAACTGCGATCAATGTACGAAGCAAAGTTTATTTTATCAATTAACTTATAAGAATTATATGATCGTTTAAGTATAGTGTATTTTGTTTTTGTATTTGGACAAGCGTCGCACAATATCGTACGTAGTGTCAGGCTGGCCTTATTATAAGGTTCTCGGAAATCATGAATTAAGGATTTATTCTATCTAGGGTTGTCGGATGCTTAGGTTCGGGACACGGCGTGGTCACTATCGATATCACGGCATCGCCCGCTTCACCGAAGAGACGAGAGAAAGATAATATAGTCGTGATCAGAGCAAGTCGGCTCTCGTGATCGTCCCGTGATTAAAAAACTTTCTCGCCGAAGCCAAGTCGGCCTTGGAATATTATAGCCAGTAATAAAATAAGAGAATATTATTGTCTATAATATTATAAGTTACGTCTATATTATTTTCACTGTTAACTACCATTCGTATTATTGTTTACAACAAAGAACGTTGATCGTTTATTCATTTTATTACTTTAACATTTTAATTTTAAATTCTTATACTAGTTCGTCTCTGATGTTTCAACGCCTCGGGAGCCGCAGATGTCTGTGATTTTTTGTACAAGTGGTTTCTTATTTCATCGCCCTTGATTGTTCGTATTAAATAGAAAATTCTTTTTTCTTTTGATTTAGCAGAAGCAAATTTCCTTGTCTTGCTAATCCGTCGCAACAGTCTTCTTCTTCGTCTTTGTTCGTATTCGGATACACGTTTCCAGCTACGACTAACCATCGCAACATATTGTAGAGTTCTCCAGTCTAGCATTGCCATTACAGTGCTCGATATTTCGATAGGTAATTCTTTTAAAAAATCAATTTTACTTTCGTCGTATAAGCCAAAAATAAAGTCGATGTGCAGCAGTCTTTTACAAAGTTTCTTCAACGTCTCCATCTTTTCGCCGTCTCATGGCGGATACCCCAAACGCACTCGCTTTATAACCTGGGAAGTGATTTTCACATTCGGGAAAGTTATCCGCGCCAAAGCCTCCTAGCGGCGCAGACGCGTACTTGAAAAATTTGAAAAAAATATTTAATAACGAAAATGAACGAGGGTTATACTAAAATGCGGAATCTATAGAAAGCTACTGTCCGCAGATAAATGAATGTTTCGGATCCAACATGGAGGTAACCCTGATTCAACTGGAACAGCGTAATGATGGAGAAGAAAACTGCGATCAATGTACGAAGCAAAGTTTATTTTATCAATTAACTTATAAGAATTATTTGATCGTTTAAGTATAGTGTATTTTATGTTTTTGTATTTGGACAAGCGTCGCACAATATCGTACGTAGTGTCAGGCTGGCCGTATTATAAGGTTCTCGGAAATCAAGAATTAAGGATTTATTCTATCTAGGGTTGTCGGATGCTTAGGTTCGGGACACGGCGTGGTCACTATCGATATCACGGCATCGCCCGCTTCACCGAAGAGACGAGAGAAAGATAATATAGTCGTGATCAAAGCAAGTCGGCTCTCGTGATCGTCCCGTGATTAAAAAACTTTCTCGCCGAAGCCAAGTCGGCCTTGGAATATTATAGCCAGTAATAAAATAAGAGAATATTATTGTCTATAATATTATAAGTTACGTCTATATTATTTTCACTGTTAACTACCATTCGTATTATTGTTTACAACAAAGAACGTTGATCGTTTATTCATTTTATTACTTTAACATTTTAATTTTAAATTCCTATACTAGTTCGTCTCTGATGTTTCAACGCCTCGGGAGCCGCAGATGTCTGTGATTTTTTGTACAAGTGGTTTCTTATTTCATCGCCCTTGATTGTTCGCATTAAATAGAAAATTCTTCTTTCTTTTGATTTAGCAGAAGCAAATTTCCTTGTCTTGCTAATCCGTCGCAACAGTCTTCTTCTTCGTCTTTGTTCGTATTCGGATACACGTTTCCAGCTACGACTAACCATCGCAACATATTGTAGAGTTCTCCAGTCTAGCATTGCCATTACAGTGCTCGATATTTCGATAGGTAATTCTTTTAAAAAATCAATTTTACTTTCGTCGTATAAGCCAAAAATAAAGTCGATGTGCAGCAGTCTTTTACAAAGTTTCTTCAACGTCTCCATCTTTTCGCCGTCTCATGGCGGATACCCCAAACGCACTCGCTTTATAACCTGGGAAGTGATTTTCACATTCGGGAAAGTTATCCGCGCCAAAGCCTCCTAGCGGCGCAGACGGGAGTGGTGCACTTGGACACAGTACAATTGGACACGGTGCAAATGGACACGTTACAAATGGACACGAGATTTTGCACACGGTTCAATTGGACACAGTGCATTTGGACACAGTAATTTTGGTTACAGTAGCTTTTGGACACATAAGAAAATACGCATCGTTTACTTGGACACCGCTCAATTGGACACTGTTCATTTGAACACCGTTCGTTTGGACACAGAAAGATGCGCACCGTTCATTTGGACACCGTTCGTTTGGACACCGTTCGTTTGGACACCGTTCATTTGCCCACCGTTCGTTTGGACACCGTTCGTTTGGACACCAAAATTTGATTTAAATTATACGACGTAATCCACACCAAATTTTTGTTTTAAATAAGAAATAGGTTTGGGTTAGGTTATATCTTTCGGAAGTGGAGCCCCCCCGCAGGGGGGGGCGGAACCCACTGTATCCATGCATGACATCCAAATATGCGAAAGGCTAAACAAAGTGCTAAAAGCAATGTAAAATTAATGACATCAGTATCAGAGATATATAAGTATGAATATATTTTATTTTGACAGATATTATAACCTTCAAGTGTATCTCCTTTTCACGATTTCATATTTTACATAGATTTACCAGTATAAAGTGTTATAAGAATACTGATTATATTTTCCCAAAATGATTTTTATTTCTCTCCATCTGTTACATATTCAAACAAACAGTGCGCATGTTTCTGTGTACAAATAAACGGTGTCCAAACGAACGGTGGGGAAATGAACGGTGTCCAAACGAACAGTGGGCAAATGAACGGTGTCCAAACGAACGGTGTCCAAATGAACAGTGTCCAATTGAGCGGTGTCCAAGTAAACGATGCGTATTTTCTTATGTGTCCAAAAGCTACTGTATCCAAAATTACTGTGTCCAAATGCACTGTGTCCAATTGAACCGTGTGCACAATCTCGTGTCCATTTGTAACGTGTCCATTTGCACCGTGTCCAATTGTACTGTGTCCAAGTGAAGGCCACTCGGCGCAGACGCGTACTTGAAAAATTTGAAAAAAATATTTAATAACGAAAATGAACGAGGGTTATACTAAAATGCGGAATCTATAGAAAGCTACTGTCCGCAGATAAATGAATGTTTCGGATCCAACATGGAGGTAACCCTGATTCAACTGGAACAGCGTAATGATGGAGAAGAAAACTGCGATCAATGTACGAAGCAAAGTTTATTTTATCAATTAACTTATAAGAATTATATGATCGTTTAAGTATAGTGTATTTTGTTTTTGTATTTGGACAAGCGTCGCACAATATCGTACGTAGTGTCAGGCTGGCCTTATTATAAGGTTCTCGGAAATCATGAATTAAGGATTTATTCTATCTAGGGTTGTCGGATGCTTAGGTTCGGGACACGGCGTGGTCACTATCGATATCACGGCATCGCCCGCTTCACCGAAGAGACGAGAGAAAGATAATATAGTCGTGATCAGAGCAAGTCGGCTCTCGTGATCGTCCCGTGATTAAAAAACTTTCTCGCCGAAGCCAAGTCGGCCTTGGAATATTATAGCCAGTAATAAAATAAGAGAATATTATTGTCTATAATATTATAAGTTACGTCTATATTATTTTCACTGTTAACTACCATTCGTATTATTGTTTACAACAAAGAACGTTGATCGTTTATTCATTTTATTACTTTAACATTTTAATTTTAAATTCTTATACTAGTTCGTCTCTGATGTTTCAACGCCTCGGGAGCCGCAGATGTCTGTGATTTTTTGTACAAGTGGTTTCTTATTTCATCGCCCTTGATTGTTCGTATTAAATAGAAAATTCTTTTTTCTTTTGATTTAGCAGAAGCAAATTTCCTTGTCTTGCTAATCCGTCGCAACAGTCTTTCGCAACAGTCTTCTTCTTCGTCTTTGTTCGTATTCGGATACACGTTTCCAGCTACGACTAACCATCGCAACATATTGTAGAGTTCTCCAGTCTAGCATTGCCATTACAGTGCTCGATATTTCGATAGGTAATTCTTTTAAAAAATCAATTTTACTTTCGTCGTATAAGCCAAAAATAAAGTCGATGTGCAGCAGTCTTTTACAAAGTTTCTTCAACGTCTCCATCTTTTCGCCGTCTCATGGCGGATACCCCAAACGCACTCGCTTTATAACCTGGGAAGTGATTTTCACATTCGGGAAAGTTATCCGCGCCAAAGCCTCCTAGCGGCGCAGACGCGTACTTGAAAAATTTGAAAAAAATATTTAATAACGAAAATGAACGAGGGTTATACTAAAATGCGGAATCTATAGAAAGCTACTGTCCGCAGATAAATGAATGTTTCGGATCCAACATGGAGGTAACCCTGATTCAACTGGAACAGCGTAATGATGGAGAAGAAAACTGCGATCAATGTACGAAGCAAAGTTTATTTTATCAATTAACTTATAAGAATTATTTGATCGTTTAAGTATAGTGTATTTTATGTTTTTGTATTTGGACAAGCGTCGCACAATATCGTACGTAGTGTCAGGCTGGCCGTATTATAAGGTTCTCGGAAATCAAGAATTAAGGATTTATTCTATCTAGGGTTGTCGGATGCTTAGGTTCGGGACACGGCGTGGTCACTATCGATATCACGGCATCGCCCGCTTCACCGAAGAGACGAGAGAAAGATAATATAGTCGTGATCAAAGCAAGTCGGCTCTCGTGATCGTCCCGTGATTAAAAAACTTTCTCGCCGAAGCCAAGTCGGCCTTGGAATATTATAGCCAGTAATAAAATAAGAGAATATTATTGTCTATAATATTATAAGTTACGTCTATATTATTTTCACTGTTAACTACCATTCGTATTATTGTTTACAACAAAGAACGTTGATCGTTTATTCATTTTATTACTTTAACATTTTAATTTTAAATTCCTATACTAGTTCGTCTCTGATGTTTCAACGCCTCGGGAGCCGCAGATGTCTGTGATTTTTTGTACAAGTGGTTTCTTATTTCATCGCCCTTGATTGTTCGCATTAAATAGAAAATTCTTCTTTCTTTTGATTTAGCAGAAGCAAATTTCCTTGTCTTGCTAATCCGTCGCAACAGTCTTCTTCTTCGTCTTTGTTCGTATTCGGATACACGTTTCCAGCTACGACTAACCATCGCAACATATTGTAGAGTTCTCCAGTCTAGCATTGCCATTACAGTGCTCGATATTTCGATAGGTAATTCTTTTAAAAAATCAATTTTACTTTCGTCGTATAAGCCAAAAATAAAGTCGATGTGCAGCAGTCTTTTACAAAGTTTCTTCAACGTCTCCATCTTTTCGCCGTCTCATGGCGGATACCCCAAACGCACTCGCTTTATAACCTGGGAAGTGATTTTCACATTCGGGAAAGTTATCCGCGCCAAAGCCTCCTAGCGGCGCAGACGGGAGTGGTGCACTTGGACACAGTACAATTGGACACGGTGCAAATGGACACGTTACAAATGGACACGAGATTTTGCACACGGTTCAATTGGACACAGTGCATTTGGACACAGTAATTTTGGTTACAGTAGCTTTTGGACACATAAGAAAATACGCATCGTTTACTTGGACACCGCTCAATTGGACACTGTTCATTTGAACATCGTTCGTTTGGACACAGAAAGATGCGCACCGTTCATTTGGACACCGTTCGTTTGGACACCGTTATTTGCCCACCGTTCGTTTGGACACCGTTCGTTGGACACCGTTTTGGACACCGTTGGACAACGTAATTTGATTTAAATTATACGACGTAATCCACACCAAATTTTTGTTTTAAATAAGAAATAGGTTTGGGTTAGGTTATATCTTTCGGAAGTGGAGCCCCCCCGCAGGGGGGGGCGGAACCCACTGTATCCATGCATGACATCCAAATATGCGAAAGGCTAAACAAAGTGCTAAAAGCAATGTAAAATTAATGACATCAGTATCAGAGATATATAAGTATGAATATATTTTATTTTGACAGATATTATAACCTTCAAGTGTATCTCCTTTTCACGATTTCATATTTTACATAGATTTACCAGTATAAAGTGTTATAAGAATACTGATTATCTTTTCCCAAAATGATTTTTATTTCTCTCCATCTGTTACATATTCAAACAAACAGTGCGCATGTTTCTGTGTACAAATAAACGGTGTCCAAACGAACGGTGGGGAAATGAACGGTGTCCAAACGAACAGTGGGCAAATGAACGGTGTCCAAACGAACGGTGTCCAAATGAACAGTGTCCAATTGAGCGGTGTCCAAGTAAACGATGCGTATTTTCTTATGTGTCCAAAAGCTACTGTATCCAAAATTACTGTGTCCAAATGCACTGTGTCCAATTGAACCGTGTGCACAATCTCGTGTCCATTTGTAACGTGTCCATTTGCACCGTGTCCAATTGTACTGTGTCCAAGTGAAGGCCACTCGGCGCAGACGCGTACTTGAAAAATTTGAAAAAAATATTTAATAACGAAAATGAACGAGGGTTATACTAAAATGCGGAATCTATAGAAAGCTACTGTCCGCAGATAAATGAATGTTTCGGATCCAACATGGAGGTAACCCTGATTCAACTGGAACAGCGTAATGATGGAGAAGAAAACTGCGATCAATGTACGAAGCAAAGTTTATTTTATCAATTAACTTATAAGAATTATATGATCGTTTAAGTATAGTGTATTTTGTTTTTGTATTTGGACAAGCGTCGCACAATATCGTACGTAGTGTCAGGCTGGCCTTATTATAAGGTTCTCGGAAATCATGAATTAAGGATTTATTCTATCTAGGGTTGTCGGATGCTTAGGTTCGGGACACGGCGTGGTCACTATCGATATCACGGCATCGCCCGCTTCACCGAAGAGACGAGAGAGAGCAAGTCGGCTCTCGTGATCGTCCCGTGATTAAAAAACTTTCTCGCCGAAGCCAAGTCGGCCTTGGAATATTATAGCCAGTAATAAAATAAGAGAATATTATTGTCTATAATATTATAAGTTACGTCTATATTATTTTCACTGTTAACTACCATTCGTATTATTGTTTACAACAAAGAACGTTGATCGTTTATTCATTTTATTACTTTAACATTTTAATTTTAAATTCTTATACTAGTTCGTCTCTGATGTTTCAACGCCTCGGGAGCCGCAGATGTCTGTGATTTTTTGTACAAGTGGTTTCTTATTTCATCGCCCTTGATTGTTCGTATTAAATAGAAAATTCTTTTTTCTTTTGATTTAGCAGAAGCAAATTTCCTTGTCTTGCTAATCCGTCGCAACAGTCTTCTTCTTCGTCTTTGTTCGTATTCGGATACACGTTTCCAGCTACGACTAACCATCGCAACATATTGTAGAGTTCTCCAGTCTAGCATTGCCATTACAGTGCTCGATATTTCGATAGGTAATTCTTTTAAAAAATCAATTTTACTTTCGTCGTATAAGCCAAAAATAAAGTCGATGTGCAGCAGTCTTTTACAAAGTTTCTTCAACGTCTCCATCTTTTCGCCGTCTCATGGCGGATACCCCAAACGCACTCGCTTTATAACCTGGGAAGTGATTTTCACATTCGGGAAAGTTATCCGCGCCAAAGCCTCCTAGCGGCGCAGACGCGTACTTGAAAAATTTGAAAAAAATATTTAATAACGAAAATGAACGAGGGTTATACTAAAATGCGGAATCTATAGAAAGCTACTGTCCGCAGATAAATGAATGTTTCGGATCCAACATGGAGGTAACCCTGATTCAACTGGAACAGCGTAATGATGGAGAAGAAAACTGCGATCAATGTACGAAGCAAAGTTTATTTTATCAATTAACTTATAAGAATTATATGATCGTTTAAGTATAGTGTATTTTGTTTTTGTATTTGGACAAGCGTCGCACAATATCGTACGTAGTGTCAGGCTGGCCTTATTATAAGGTTCTCGGAAATCATGAATTAAGGTTTTATTCTATCTAGGGTTGTCGGATGCTTAGGTTCGGGACACGGCGTGGTCACTATCGATATCACGGCATCGCCCGCTTCACCGAAGAGACGAGAGAAAGATAATATAGTCGTGATCAAAGCAAGTCGGCTCTCGTGATCGTCCCGTGATTAAAAAACTTTCTCGCCGAAGCCAAGTCGGCCTTGGAATATTATAGCCAGTAATAAAAT
>NW_027223635.1:0-13151 GCF_030449975.1 Polyergus mexicanus | reverse complement strand
CATCGTTCCACTTTAGCTGGTGATGATTCGATATCAGCCAACACGCTCGCGATTTTTCGCTCTCGTGAGCAGATCCCACGACATCGGCGGGCGAAAGATGTGGTGCGTCAATTCCACGCCATTTCTTAACACGGCTACTTCTTTCGCGACGAATTTTTCGTTAACTACGAAACCTTGAAGATCGATGAAGATCGGCGCGTCCATCGTCGTTGTTAGCGATACTCGAAGTGTTCCCTTCTAGATTTTTTTCTAAGCGTTTTATTCTTTCTCCGTACTTTTTCGAATATCGTCGCGCTTACACGATTCTGCGCACGACGTTAGTGAGCGGATTGTACTCTACCACTCGATCGTGAATGATAAGACAGTAGGCTGTGGTGTTAGAGGGGATGTTTTCCTTGCAGTCGAACTCTATGCGAACGTCCACGGTGGCGCTCTTGATCGACTCGTTCTTTCGAGAACAGTCGATGACTACGAACGGGCCGTGAGTTAAAAATTTATTTAGATATAAGAGCGCTTCGTCGTTGTCGCATCCGTAGTACGTTTTTCGAAATTTCGAATACATATCGTATAACACGGCGACTTTATGCTTATCGAAATCTAAAAAATCATGCCGTCGTAAGGATAAAAATCGGAATAAAGATACAGTTTGACATTAGTTAGTTTGCAATCATCGAATAAAGAAGGCTCTTCGGACAGAACGTTCTTCTTTCCAGATTGTAGCGCGGAGATAACGTATCGCGGTTTCTCGAGTTGCGTCGCCGCTTTGACGGCCCACGAGTGTTTGGTCGTGCTCTGTAGAAGCGGAAACTCGTAGAGATCCCACGAGCGAAAAGCGACGCTCAGGTATCCTCCGCTATCTAACGTGCGCAATAATCTTAATTTATTAACATCGTTCAATACTATATGAGGCATTTGCAATTGTATCTTTAACAAAACGATTTTAGGTTCTTGCGTTTCGCGCGATATGACGCAATTGTTATCGTTGCGCGCTCGTATTAGAATAAGTTCGTGTCGCGCGTTGATCACAACGCGCTTGTAATCTTCGCAAAAACCTAATAGCACGTTGAGAGGTACGCAAAAGTTAAAATCCCCGATCGACGAATGAGTTGTCGCTAATAAATCCCATCCAGCGTTTTTTAATATTTTGCTTCTCTCGACCGTCAGCGACGCGTAATTCTTGATCGTGCTCGTTATTCCAACGTTTCTGCTTCGATCAATCTCCACGCCGTCGAGCTCGTAGCGAATCTCCTCGAACATAAACGCCGCGCAATTGTTCACTAGTCTCGTCACCGATGCGATTTCCCCTTGCGCGCTCGGCGCCTCCTTCGACTCGTGTCTGCCCTCGACGTAGAGAAAACTGTCGCAAGGCAACGTGTACAAATCCTGCTGTTGTATAGGAATTCGTATCTCGTCGCTATTTTCGAACGTAGTATTGGCGTAAGGGTTGTACGTGTGAGTCTCGATCTTGATGATGCGATCGTCGAAGATCGGCTCCCCACCGATACTTAGAATGTCGCACATTCCGCTTTTTACGAAGAAGCGGTCCTCGGCACGACGAAACCCAAAGAGCGCAGAAAAGCCGCGTTGGCGACGGTCAGTCTTCCTCCCTTCTTCCTTCTCTTTTCCGCGTTTAGAGGCGACGCGACGGCGACGACGGGCGCGTTTCTCGCGTTCGATCCGTTCACTACGAGCATCGCGTGCTTCTCTACCGTTTTCGCCGCACTTGTAGACGAATCGTGATCTCCTCGTCGCGAAAATCGATCAATTTTCCGTTCTGGTCCACAACGCGCACGTTTATATCGGTAATGGTCCGCGCGATGATCGGGAAGTAAATGATCTGCGTTGGAATCTCCGACACTTTATATCCGGGTGGAACGTTAGGCGCGAATTCGTGTATAGTATGCGCGGATTTGTCGTTATGATACGTCCCTGTCGTGACGTTGCACTCTACTCGAATGAGGTTAATGGCCATAATATTTATCGGCTTATCGGACGCGTACCATTTATTCGGTTGTAACACGCGAGACGAGAAACCCAGTAGCGAACCGATATTATCGGGTTTCGTGAAATTTACTCGATACGCGCACTTAATTTCTCTTCTCATAGTGTTATCGTTACCGCGAAGCGTTATAGAATTTTCACTTTTATCGCCATTCTCATCGTCTTCGAAATAGTCGCCGCCAACATCGTATATGTAATCATCATCGCTCGTTTCCTGTTCTTCATTTTCGCGCTCTCGTCCCTCCTCTCTCGCTCGTCGTTTGTGACGAATTGCCGCTCTTAGATACGCGTTTATAGCGCTTAACTCGTAAGATCCTACCGGAATCGCGATAATCTCGTCATTATCGTCGAAGTAAAATTTATTATTCGCGGAATTTACATTCGGTATCGTATTATAAGTTTCGAAATAGGTTAAACCTAACTCGTAATCGTCGTCGTTTAAATCGAGAGGCGGAAAATAACTCGCCGCGAGAACGCTGCTTCGTCCGGAAAGAGTGAGAGTCAGCGACATGATCGGCGAAAGCGGTCGAACTGCGCTCGATCGACGAATAAAGGTCGATATTATAGTCGACGATTCCTCCAATCGACTCCTCGGAGAAATCGAAGACTCAATTGTCCGCAGATATTCTGATCCGCGCGTCTGCTCGGAGCGACGATTGTATCGAATGTTCGCGTCGCGCCCGAGATAACGCGCGAGTTCGCGCGGAGGACGAAGATCGCCGAAACCGTCGTAGTAAATCGCGCCGCCCCCTTTTTTCGCGTACGCCACCCAACGAGTACCCGGTCCGGATGCGTCGCCTAAATTCACAATGCCACTCTCGTCGCGGCACGCTCGCGACGGAAGCGCGTCGCGCATAAACACACCTCTAAAATGAGGCACGCGCGAGAGTATCGCCGCGCGATTTAACTGTTCGTTCGTCGTTGCTCTGACGGATGGGAGGATCTCTAGCGTCTGTTTACGCGAAGTTTTTTTTAGCTCCTCTTCTTCTCGTCGAGGACGCGCCACTCCCGCGTTTGTACGGCGCGAGATATAAACCGCGACCCTCCATCGCGCGATCGTGGCGCTGCAACTCCTCCAGCTGTCGTCGCGCCGCTTTGCGATCGTTTACCGCTTTCGCGATTCCCGCCGCTCCCCCGGCCAAAGAACCGAGAGCTCCGAATAACGGTAGCAGGGGCAAAAAGCCGCCGCGTTTCGCTATCGGAAGCGTTCTTTTCCTCGTAACGGTCGTCCTCCTTTTGCTCTTCTTTCTCTTGATTCTCGTTGCACCCATTCCAAGTTTCGTCTTCGATTTCATAGCCATCCATATAGCCGCCGCGGCGGCTCTCTCGCCGAGAGTCGAGTCTTTAGCCGCGACGCGCTCGCGCGCTCTCGGCGAGCGCGCGGTCGGCGACGTGTCGATCGGCGAGCTCGCCGCTCCGCGAGTACGCGATATCGTGCTCGCGGCAGGCCGCGTCTAGAGGATTGACGCCTCGATCGCCTCGCGCGAGTCGTTTCGCGAAACGGGTACCCGGCCCGCAAAATTGATATCCAGGTATATGTAGTTCGAAAGGGAGCGCGTTTATCGCTCTATTCAACAAAGCCAGCGCCACGGCTCACACCGTACCGCCGTTTCGCGAATTTCATTCGCCGCAATCTTTAACGAGCGGCGCCGGACCATCGATGTGCGTTCGTTGCCAGGGGCGATTATAATGCTCTAGACATCGACGGTAGCGCCGCACCTCCGGATCCACTCTTATATATTCGGGCAGTTTCTCCCACAATCGTTCTATGTAGCGACCGAAATGCTTTAGTAAAATTATTTTCGGGATATACCGCAATTGATCGGTGGTGAAATCGAGAATATCGTCGCCATCTATTAGTAGGATAAACATCTCGATTCAACGCGCGCGATTCGCTACTGCGCGATCGGTGGCGATCTATTCGTATATAAATAAAAAGGTCTCGCCCTGCCTCGCGCGAGTGTACCGCGCACGCGCGCGGCAAGAGGAATGCGCTTCGTGCGGCAACCGATCGCGATAAAGGTGACGAACCTCGACAATAGGACGCGACCGTCGAAAGAAGCGCGCAGACACGGTCGTTTATTACCTAGCGCTATTCGCTGCGTCATTTGCGGCCCCTCTAGTTGCGGCAAAACGAACGTGTTGATAAGTTTGTTGGAGAGTCCGCATGGCGTACGCTTCGAGAACGTTTACGTTTACTCGAAGTCGTTGCAGCAGCCTAAATATCAATATTTAGAAAATTTATTAACACCGATGGAAAATATAGGTTATTTCACATTTTCTAATAACTTTGACGTTATTCCGCCCAGCGAAGCGCTCCCGAATTCGATATTCGTGTTCGACGATGTAGCGTGCGACAAACAAGATACTATCAGGGAGTATTTCGCTATGGGTCGACACTCGAACGTCGATTGCTTCTATCTGTGTCAAACGTACGCTAAAATACCGAAGCATTTGATTCGAGATAACGCGAATCTGGTAATTCTCTTTAAACAGGACGGTACTAATTTGCGTCACGCGTACAACGATCACGTGAACACGGATATGTCGTACGAGAATTTTCACGCGCTATGTCGCGCGTGTTGGCGGTATAAATATGTTTTCTTAGTGATCGACAAAGATAGCGCGCTTCGCGCCGGTAGATACAGACGAGGGTCTAACGACTTCATTGTACCGTAGAGCGATCAATCGTAGCGGATACGTCGAACGCGCCGATCGCTCTCTCCCGCGAGCTAGAAGAATCGATTCGTTAGTCGCAATGGCCTCGACGGATATCGGTGAACGCGAAAAGACGGCGAAGGAGATAGCTAAGACGCGCGCGTCGATTCGTAAAAAACACAGAGCATTGAAGATCGGCAAAATGGAAAACGAGATCGCGATAGAGAGTCGTTTCAAACCGATCGTCGAACCGCTGCGGCGCATCGCTGATCGCGCCGAGCGAGACGAGATAGAGCGAGACGATAAAGCGAGACGCGATCGACGCCTCGTCCTTGACGACGAGCGTCGAGGAAAAATGGAAGGACGAAGCGCTGACTCCCGTTTGGAAAAAACCTAAGGCGAAACGAATACGAGCACGACGACGATTGGACGCCGTCTCTACTCCATTAAACGAGTATTCCGTCGAGAGAGATCCATTCGCGCGAGACGAAACCGAGGAGGAGGAAACGTTCGAATCCGAGAGTCTCGAATCGCCCTCGACGCTCGAAATACCCGTTAGACAAATTCCGCGAATTTCTCAAGGACGCGAGATATCGCATGATCGGCTAGGACCGCTAGGGCGAAAGTATATGGGGGCTCTTCTCGGCGGAGAAGCGCCGAACGATATCGATCACGTTTACGGAGTTTACATCGGCGAGAAAAGCGCGATGCTCGGCGATAAGCGATTCGACGTAGACACGAATGATTCCATATTCATAGATGAGATTAAATACATCGGTACTCCCGGTTTGTACGAATTAATCTTTATGAAAATTCCTAATAGTCTCATATATACAGAAAAGGATAAATTAACATACAGAAGTATATTGTTAACAACGAACGCTCATAGACGCGATCATGACGCTAAAAAGTCTGTCTTAGGAAATAAAGGATACAAATATAAATACATTATCGCTCCGCTTATTCACGGCAGCGGCGCGAAAAAAACAGGCGCGGGTCGCGTACCGTTGACTATGCGTGTCACAAACAATAGAATCGATTACGTCCATTGGGATGATCCGAACGAATTAGTGGGTCGTCTGCGATTGTTGGACGCTTCGCGTCGAGCCGGCAACAACGCTCACGAAAACGAGATTCTATCGATAATCGAGGAGCTTCGCGAGACAGGAGCGATCGTATAAATCGAACCGTCGCGTCGACGACCGTCGCAGTCGTACGCGGAATTCGCGATGTCTGTGAGCAAATTCGGCACACCTCTAAGAAACCGAGGCTACGATGCGAGAACCGGAAGACTACGTCCGGCTATCGAGTCTCTGCGTAATTACGTGCGCGATAACGCGCTGTGTCTAAGCTCTTCCATCGAGTACGACGCGAGAGAGCGCAAGATAAAACGCTTGGCTCAGTCTGAGAAGGACGCCGATGCGACGAGCAAAAGGTACGTCGAGGGAATCACATCGCAATTGAGAAAAGACGCGGACGAGGCGGGGCAGGGCGTCATTCTACTGTTCACGAGACTCGCTCAGCTCGATAGCGCTCTGGGTAAACGAATAGACGTCGCGGAGAGTTTCGTTTCCGAGATAAAAGCGCGCGACGACGCTTTAAGTAAACGAATAGACGCTGCGAAAAATTCCATTTCGAGAATAGAAACGAGCGCTAACGCTCTAAATAAACGGATCGATGTTTTGGATAAACGAATCAAGGATTTAAGCGATCGAATCGATGCCGCGAAAAATACTATATCGCTCAACGCGGCGGAATTCTCGACAAGAAACGCGAGCGATCGTAAAATAATGTTTAATCAAGGTAAAGCAATACAGGAACTAACCCAAAAATCGCGCGCCGCGGCGAAATCCGAGACGAAGATACGAGAATTGGAAGATTCAACGTCGCGATTGAAGAGAGACGCGGACGAGCTATCAGGAAGGAGTGGCCTTCACTTGGACACAGTACAATTGGACACGGTGGAAATGGACACGTTACAAATGGACACGAGATTGTGCACACGGTTCAATTGGACACAGTGCATTTGGACACAGTAATTTTGGATACAGTAGCTTTTGGACACATAAGAAAATACGCATCGTTTACTTGGACACCGCTCAATTGGACACTGTTCATTTGGCCACCGTTCGTTTGGACACAGAAAGATGCGCACCGTTCATTTGGACACCGTTCGTTTGGACACCGTTATTTGCCCACCGTTCGTTTGGACACCGTTCATTTGCCCACCGTTCGTTTGGACACCGTTCATTTGCCCACTGTTCGTTTGGACACCGTTCATTTGCCCACCGTTCGTTTGGGCACCGTTCATTTGTACACAGAAACATGCGCACTGTTTGTTTGAATATGTAACAGATGGAGAGAAATAAAAATCATTTTGGGAAAATATAATCAGTATTCTTATAACACTTTATACTGGTAAATCTATGTAAAATATGAAATCGTGAAAATGAGATACATTTGAAGGTTATAATATCTGTCAAAATAAAATATATTCATTCTTATATATCTCTGATACTGATGTCATTAATTTTACATTGCTTTTAGCACTTTGTTTAGCCTTTCGCATATTTGGATGTCATGCATGGATACAGTGGGTTCCGCCCCCCCTGCGGGGGGGCTCCACTTCCGGAAGATATAACCTAACCCAAACCTATTTCTTATTTAAAACAAAAATTTGGTGTGGATTACGTCGTATAATTTAAATCAAATTTTGGTGTCCAAACGGACGGTGTCCAAACGAACGGTGGGCAAATGAACGGTGTCCAAACGAACGGTGGGCAAATGAACGGTGTCCAAACGAACAGTGGGCAAATGAACGGTGTCCAAACGAACGGTGGGCAAATGAACGGTGTCCAAACGAACGGTGGGCAAATAACGGTGTCCAAACGAACGGTGTCCAAATGAACGGTGCGCATCTTTCTGTGTCCAAACGAACGGTGTCCAAATGAACAGTGTCCAATTGAGCGGTGTCCAAGTAAACGATGCGTATTTTCTTATGTGTCCAAAAGCTACTGTATCCAAAATTACTGTGTCCAATTGAACCGTGTTCAAAATCTCGTGTCCATTTGTAACGTGTCCATTTGCACCGTGTCCAATTATACCGTGTCCAAGTGCACCACTCCCGTAATAAACCGCTTTCGCGAGGCGGTCGTGGATAACTCGGTCGGGATCCGGGGCTCGTGAAAGGGTATCGAGAGACGAACGATAGATGCGTTAGGTAAAATATAATTTATTGCGTGTAAGTATGTGAGTATACAGAGTGAGTGTGTGTATAACTGTTGTGTGTGTTGGTGTGTGTGCGCTTGTATGAGTGAAATGATAAGCGAGCGAGTGCGTGTGCGAACGCGAGATATTTACGTGTGGTTTACAATGTGTCGAAAATATATGGGCGAGGCGAATGATGATGTGCATGTGACAAAACGCACTCGTGTATGCGTGAGTATTGGACTTGGCTAGCGGTGTGGTCGTGCTGGTCGCGATGCATACGAATTACAATGCACGGGGTGTGTGTGTGTCGGAGCGCGCTTTCAGCGATTCGATACAATTATCGATTACGTGCGCGGATCTGGATTGCGGCAGAGGCCGCTAACCACCGGGCGGTAATTTCGGTCGGGTCGGTGGGCGGTCCTTAGACGTGTCGGTATCGATCTGATTGCGTCGATCGATGTTGCGGCCGGGTTAGATCCTCCCCCTTTGAGCGGGATTTAGCGCGCCGTATTAATGGCGAGTCCGATCGCGGTAATGGCGGTCGCGGAATTACTGCGAGTTCGCGGATATCGCGGTATTGTTTCGTCGGGGATGGTTTTCCCGTAGAATGCAGGAGTGCAACGGCCGACGGGAACACCCGTCAATGGCAGGGAACTCCCTACCACTGGATGATCGCCGTTGCACTTAGGTGGACGGATGCGTGCGAGGTGTCGAGAACTCCCGACGGAGGCTGAGTACGCCCAACCTCGTGTTCCTCGGTCGCAGAGATTTCAAAGGATCGCTCTTAGAGATGCCGCAAACTCTCGGCGGAGGCTGGGTACTCCCAACCCCGTTTTCTCTCTCTTTGAGCGTGTTTTCAGGATCGTTCTGGATTCCAGGCGTCGTACTGACTCTGGCGGTTGCGGAAGATCTGTTCCTGAGATGTAAAACGTGCCCTATTTATACCGCTTTTCCGGCGGGTGCGCGTGCGTAATATGCCTGATTGTTTTAAGGCATATTATTTAGCGGTGAACCGCCGCGCGCGACTCGGGTGGTTTCGGGAACGGTCGGTACGGTTACCCGAGCGCGGCGACAGTTCCGGGTAAACACGCGTTGTAACGGCGGTTTACAAATCGGAACGTTTTATAAATCTTTAAAAATGGGCGCTCGGCGCCTCCGCATTATGCCCGACCGGTGTTTGTCGGCGGCGGACTTCCGGCGGATCGACGGCCGGGTAACGGTGGAGGGATGCATCGTTACATCACCCCTCCGGTCTAGTATGCCTGAAATTAGAGGAATATCAGTAGGATAGTATGGCCGGTTTTGGCCCAGTTTTTCGTGAGTGTGAGAGAGAGGGTATCGTTGGGGAGGAAGAGAGAGAGATAGTTTCGGAGCAGTTTGTAGGCGCCCGAGGGATGGAGAGCGGGCTGGGCGGGTGCATGGGGGGGTAAGTAGGGTGAGAGGGGAAGCGCGGCCGGGGGTAAGCGGTGGGTACGAGTCGCCGAGAGCGCTCGAGAGATGGCGCTCGGGGGTGGCGGTTCCTCCCGATTCGCGACCTTGACGCGACTCGCGCTTCTAGCGCGCGATCCGCCGTCGCGATTCTTTAGGGGGGCGCGCCGCTAATAGCGCGCGAACCGCCGTCGCGATTCTTTAGGGGGGCGCGCCGCTTCTAGCGCGCGATCCGCGAGCGGGCGGCGGGCGCCCGGCGTCGAGGGGGCGGGGGATCGTCGGTGGGCGGCCGAGCGGACGGAGGGGCGTCCCTCGTCGCTCTCCTCTTCTCGAGGCGCGCGTTAGCGCGAGCGCGCTTGTCGCTTTAGCGAGATGGCGAATCTTCGAAAGGTCGTGAAATAAAGAGATATCGTCGTTCTAGCGAAAGAGGAGAGGTGTTTTTATTGTTTTCTTTTACAATTTTTTAATATATTAATAATACGATAATACGAGTACGCGAGTGAGCGTATCACGATTCTCCGAAGAGCAGAGCCTGCAGTTCGCAATCGATTATATCGTTGCGGTCGAAGTTATCGCTCTCGTGTATCATCGCGGGAATAAGCGCCTTATCGCGAGCGCTTGCCGCGATGTCGAGAAAACGAGTTAGCTTGTTGTCCACGCGCGCGGTTAAACCGCTTAAAGATGCAACGATGCGGTTGACGCAAAGTTCCAAATTTAATATATTTACGACGGTGCTCTTCGATACGGCTAGGCGAATTTTAGGCGTTTCGAGACGAAGTATTCGGAGATTGTTGAGTTTGCCGAATCGTAGCGTCAACTGTCCGATGTGTATTGGCGTCGGGCGCGCCTCGTCGCGCTCGTCGGAGCGAAAGTGCGACAGAAGCGCGGGTTGTAGATCGAGCAGTTCCTTCCACGTATCCGGCGTTAGCGAGATCTCTTTGCCGTGACAATCTCCGAGGACGATTTCTACGAAAGAGGGTCGGCTGACGTTAACGCTAATTTCCAGATGTTTATATGCGGTTTTGGTCAATGGATAGCGTATTCCTAAGATTCTGAGCGGTCGCGCGATCGAGACGTCCGCGTCGTGTCTTGGCGTTCGATCGCGATCTCGTCTAAAAAATAGATATGAGCGATGAGAGAAACGGTGTTAGCGAATTATATTAGTTCGAATAAATGTTCGATAGTCTTACCCATTGTCCATTTTAGCTTTTTTAGCGTATTCCGCGCTATCTTCGCGGTCTCGTTCGGTTAGTCTCGATCGATCGTCGAATGAGTGTTGCTGCTGCGGTTGCCCCCCCATTGTCGCGTACATCGTCGCTCGTTTTTTCTCGTTTGTTTTTTTTCGCGCGTTAGCTTCGGTGTTCTCCGTCAATAATGAAGCGCTTAACGGATGGACGGTCTTTATATACTCGCGTAGAGATCGCTACTTCCCCTTTCGCGCGCTTTCTCTTATATATTCTATTTAAAAAAAATAAAGGTAGGGTCGCTCTAGTCGTTCTCATCGTCGATCTTCTCTCTCTCGGTCGCGTCGGCGAGGCGATAGACGCGACTAAGGAGATCGCGCAATTGCCTTAGCAGTCCATCCGTAGGACACTCGATGTCGAGCACGCGTAAATCGAAAGGACCCGCCGAGGTTACGATATTCGTGAATTCGTTAAAGGCGTAGAACTGACGTTTGGCGAAGAAATATAGATTACCATCGATGTATCGAAAGGCCGACGTTATCGCGGACGGAATTCCGGGAAATATATCTTTTAATGGAGCGTGTCTTACGACTATCATGTGACACTCGTCGATTTCCGCGACTTTATCATTGTCGTATATAGCGTAGGTTCGTCCCGTGTGCGTATTTATCGCTGCGTTGATCCTAACGTTTCGGGGAAGTCCGATATCGTGGAGATATCTCGGCCAACCCGATTTTAGCTTAAGACTGGGATATTCGGCGAGGTAGATCGAATCGTTCGCGAATAGCGCGAGATCGCCCGAGAGTCTTCGATACGCGGCGGATAGGCGCGTGAAATTCGCCAGTAGAAACGTCGCGTAATCCGTGAGCGTCATGGGTCTACCGTAGCGTTTCTCGGTCATGTCGACCGACCATACGTTGCGGCGATTAGCTATATATAATCGATGATTCATTATTAGCGCGGCGTCCACGCGACGCAATGCGCAGAGATCCGCGTGCGCTGGGTCGGTCGGCGCGACGCTCGTCGTCGCGGGCGCCGCGGTGGTCGCGGGAGTCGCCGTTGGATAGTTTCCGTCGTCGTGAGATCCGTACAGATTCTGTATAGCGAGAATGTCTTTTATGCTGAGCTTAACTGGAAATTGATTCTCGATGTCGGGTATGTACGGGAACATTATAGAGTCATTGCGCATGCTATGCTGTAGACCCAATGCGTGGCCGATCTCGTGCGTTAGCGTTTGTAGCAGGTGATGCGTGTCGGGAGGGATTTTTGTTTAGATACACGTGCCACGGTTCGGAATCGTCGACGTGTATCTCCGATGTGAAGTCGGTTGTTCCAGAGGGAAAGAACGCGTGAGCTAGGGCTCCTCCCGGACCGTCGAAGGCTGCCGGGCAAATACCGACGTTTCGACGATTCGCGTAAGTGCACGGGTCGCGCGCGAAAGTTAGCGATGAGTTCGCCGCCCATAACACGAACGCCGTTTCGGCCGTTTGCAAGATTTCCTCGCTAGCCACCTGAAAATTCCATGCGAGACGCGTCTTCGGCCATTTACGCGCGATCGGGCTATACGCGCGATCGGGAATATCTGCGAGACCGCATCGCGGTTTACGCATAAGGTGAAGCGTAACGGCGTTTAACGCGCCGTTTCCCGATAATTGATAATATTCTTGAAACAGCGATAGCGCGCGACGCAGAGATGTCGCGTTATCGGACGACAGTGATTCTTCATCGTCTTTTAGAAAACCGTATACGCGCAGAAAACGAAGCGCCTCGATTCTTTCCGAGTCGAAGGGCGCGGCGACCGTCGTAGCGACGAGCATCGTCGCTAGAGTGAGAACCTCGTGTTAGTCATCGCGCGAAGCGGGGAAGACGCGGTAAACTGTTGAGAGACGCCGAGCGCGATTGATTCGCGCGTTCCGCGAGACGCCTATTTTTATCGGCGACGAATAATGCGGGTGGGTGGGGAGAGGGAGAGGGAAACGCGTTTCTTTCGACGTCGAGCGTTTGGAATGCGCGTTATCTAGCGGACGCGCTCGAGTTCCTCTTTTGTTTTTTTTATTTTATTATTCGTTTATCCTCTAAGAAGGACATTCGATGAGCGATTAAAGATATCCCTTCCAACGATACGCGTTATCTAACGCATGTTTTCTGTTATTTCTATTTTATTATTCTTTTGTCCTCTAAGAAGGACATTCGATGAGCGATTAAAGATATCCCTTCCAGCGATGCGCGTTATCTAACGGATGTTTTTTGTTATTTCTATTTTTATTATTCATTTGTCCTCTAAAAAGGACACTCGATGAGCGAATAGAGATACCTCCCTTCCGGCAACGGAGCGGTCGCGGAAGGAAGATGTGGCGCGATCGATAAATTGTACCGCAACATCCCGCGCGTCGATCTTTATAAAACGCGAGATCGTTTCGAGAAGCGTTAAAGTATTCTCGCCCGCGAGATAACGAAGCGCGAAACGACGGAACGTGAAGTGACGAGAAGTAAAATCGGTCGTGAACTGTTCGATATGGAACGAATCGAACAGATAATTAACGCGGCCGATTATATTAATGTAAACGGAGACTTAATCGCGATAAAATCTTATGTTCTGGGAGACCTCGCCACGGATTTGCATGTGGAAGCGCAAGGTGTTATTAGTACTCTGCGTTGATACCACTGCTT
>NW_027223634.1:0-13175 GCF_030449975.1 Polyergus mexicanus | reverse complement strand
AAGAATATTACGATATGCTGATGGCACTTGGCGAATGTCAAGGACAGCATTATCTAGCTGCAAGACGTAGCGAATTATATCCAAATCGAGAAAGACATCCATCGGCTCACGTCATACTTGCAGCAGCTCAGAGGCTATACGAGACTGGCAGTGTCCTTGCAAATAAACACGACACTGGGAGAAATCGCGATGCAAGAAATTTGCAGAACGCGGAGAAAATTATACGTGCTTTCGAGCATAAACCCGAAACGAGTATTCGGGTGGTTGCTCGAGAACACGATTTACCTTATGCAACTGTGCAAAGAATATTAAAAGAAGAAAACTTGCATGCATATCACTACACACGCGTGCAAGATTTACGACCAGAAGATTTTCAAGCGAGACGTACATTTTGCGAAAATTTTCTGAGGAAAGTAAATCGAAATCCAAGATACTCTTCTCGTGTGATATTCAGCGATGAATCGTTATTCACACGAGAGGGAATTTTCAATTCGCATAACATGCATTTTTGGAGCGAAGAAAATCCCAGAGTCACGCGATTAAGAAACTTCCAAACTCGCTGGAAGATAAATGTGTGGGCTGGGATAATGGGAACCGAAATACTTGGTCCAGTTATTCTTCCAGATATTTTAACTGGCCAAACATATCTGGAATTTTTGGAAGAAAATCTGCCAGATTTTTTAGAAGAAGTATCATTATTAGAGAGGAACAAGATCGTGTTTCAACGAGATGGTGCTGGGCCACACAACGCCAGGATCGTTACAAATTATTTAAACGAGCAGTTTCCTGGACGTTGGATGGGTCGGTATGGTCCAATACGTTGGCCTGCAAGATCACCGGATCTCAATCCATTAGATTTCTTTTTATGGGGGTATTGCAAGGAAGTCATTTACAAAACGCTTCCCGAGGATATCGATGATCTACATACAAGATTGCGACATGCAATTTGGAATATCGACGAAGAAATAATGGAAAACGTCGAAAAAAATTTATTAAAACGCATGAGAGCTTGCGTTAGGATGGATGGCGGTCATTTTGAGCACCTTTTATAAAATGTTTTCGATTTTAAACCAATCCGCTCTTTTCAGAGCGACCAAAGACAATCCGCTCTTTTCAGAGCGACCAACACATTTCTACGTGGAACACCTTGTATTCGCAGAGACATAAAAATAATTTTTCTCATGTCTCGCTTTCGCAAAAAGGCAAAACGAGTAATAAATTAAATTATTAAAAAAAACGATGTTATATTTTCATATTTTATAGTTTCATATTTTCGAAACTATCGAATTTACAATGTCGGAGGCTTTAGCCGATCACAGGACACATGATAGCGTCCGCGTCGATCACGCGTAATGTGATACATTCAGTCGTTCGGCAGCCGGCAGCCGACAACGCTAGTACTAACATAACCTGTTTGTTGTCGTCGCGCAGTCTCCGCATCGAATAACGCGTTTCTTTCTTCAAGTTATTTTAATAATTAATCGGTAGTAATCGGTAGTTGTGATTAACCGTTATAATCATTAATAAATTCAGTTTATCGATAAAGTGCGTGGATTAATTCGTAAAAGTTCGACAAGTGGTACAATTCGTGTGTGAAAAAAGTTTGTTAGTTATTCGTTGTATCATACAAAAATATTACTTCTTGAGTCGTATGAGGGCAACGAATCTCTACATACAAGGTAAGAGTCAGTGAGTGAGAGAGAGAGAGAGAGAGAGAGAGAGAGTGCGTGTGTGCGATCAGCTGTTTGCTACACGCGATGGGTGTAAAAGAGAAAGAGAGAGAGAATGTGTATGTGTGTGTATACACGTATACGTTCTCTCTCACATACACCCCATCGCATGTAGCAAACAGTTGATCTCAGCTGGCGCCTCACGTAATCACCAGCATCGGACGGTGAGTTGCGCCGCTCCTGCGTACGCGGCCTGTAATTCGTTAACTATTTTGTCTTATAATTTAAAAACTAAGCCTCGGAAAAAATTTTGGCAAAGGAAAAATCTTCTTAGAATAGTGTCAAGTATATGACATTGCAAGGACAGAAGGTTGTTTTGAATCACCCTGTATACCGCCGCCTGAACGTCTTTCGACTTACGGGTAAGCTAGCTCGGCGCGCTCCGCGTGGCGGCGGCGCCCGTACTATCGGTGCGGCCGCTTGCCCGATTATTCGTTTGTGCGATTGCCACAATGAATTATTAATCATGTATGCAAATAAGCTTTGCATATTAAATACAAATCTCAACATCGGCACGATATGATTCGTGTCAGATTACGTTTTCTTGGCCGTTTCCTTTTGTCTTTCAAAAAAATAAATAAAGATGTAGAAGATTTCAAATCGTTCTATCAACCTAGAACGTATGATGATTGTATCTCTGCGATTAATATAGTTGCGGGATATAATGACGAAGAAAAGATGTATAGAGTCCCCGCAGTAGCAGCTAATTTATCGACTTTAATCAAACATATAGGAAATATCCTCATTACGGAATATATAAAAAAAGAGAATACAGAGAAAAAAATTAGTTAAAGATTTTTTGAAGTTAGTGATTGTGGATATAGGAACAAGTGTAAATAAAACTGTGATAGAAATACAATCGGCTTATAAGAGAAACAAGAAGGTATCTCTCCCATCCCGTCGAGCTCTACGCAGACATGTACGCGCACGTTTACGCGCGTACGCGAGAGCTCGGCGGGCTCGGCGTGGTTTTGACCCCTAAGGTCAAGGCCGCCGTGAGACTCCAGGCTAGGCGACGCGCTCTGGAGAGGTGGGACGAACACCTCTCCAACCCCCAAGATACATCGGGGAGGCGCGTCGTCGAGGCCATCCGCCCCCATTTGATCAAGTGGGTCACACGGGCGGGTGGCGAGATGTCGTACCGTGCGACGCAGGTGTTTACGGGCCACGGGTGCTTCGGCTCATACCTGTGTCGCATCGGTAAAGAGGACAGCGCACGCTGCCACCATTGTACGGGGGGGGGGGGGGACGAGGACACGGCGCAGCACACGCTGGAGGTGTGCCTAGCGTGGGCGGAGGAGCGCCGTGTTCTCGTCAACGTAATAGGGGATATTGACTTCTCGCTCTCGAGCATCGTAGTGGCTATGCTCGAGAGCGAGGAGTCCTGGAGGGCGGTCTCCTCCTTCTGTGAAGCAGTCATGCTCCAGAAGGAGGAGGCCGAAAGGGAGCGGGAACGGCTTTCCGGAGAACACCCGGGGGGCCGCAACCGCGCCCGACGGGCCCCCGGGGGTGGGCCGATGGGGGCTGGGGCTATACAAGTCCCCGGTCACCCCAGAAACCCACCCCAGCAAAGGGGGGGCGCACGCAGGGGGAGGGGGCGGGGTCGCAACTGTCCCCATCGAACTCCCCCGGCGAATGCGCGGGGCCCTGACAACTCGGGGGGACGTCCGCTATTCCGTCGCGGACGTCTCACCCCGAACTGGGCCCGGTGGTCGGAACCCAGGTGGGGTACCTGGGCCCGACCACGCCCTCCCCGGGAATAATACCGGGATGGCGGCGAGAGGGGCGGTGGTCCCCCTCTCGCCAAGTTAGGATGATGCCCCCAACAACAGCGGGGGCACTGGGGGAGACAGAAACCGCTCCCCCAGCGGGCATGGCCCGTGGGCGGGGGGTCTCTCTGATGTAGTGCATACGCCAGCTTCCAGAGAGGCCCCCTGAAACGCCCGAGATAGGCCACCCGGAGGGGTTTTAGTGGGTAGTCCCCGGCCGTTTGTTTAGGCCGGGGGTAGTCCCACATAACCCCGCCTGGAACCCCATCGAGGCGGGGTATGCGTAAAGGCATTTCCCCTCCGTCACAAAAAAAAAGGTATCTCTCCCATCATTGGAAGATATCCAAAAATTATTTAAACTTTTGAAGAAAAAGAAAACCGAAGCTTACAATGCCTTAAAACAATCTTTTTCTTATGATTATTGGATTTCATTAGCAGAGGTGACACTAACTTCAGTGCATGTATATTATTTAACAGACGACGATCAGGAGAAATTGAACGAATACTTATTGAAGACTTTCAAAATTATGAGAAAGTAAATAAAAATATGAATAGTGACAGTTATAATTCTTTATCAGAAGAAAACAAAAAAATCGCAGAAAGATATGTTCGATTTTGCATAAGAGGGAAATTGAGACGTACTGTACCTGTTTTATTCTCGAACGATTTATTTCAATGTATTACATTTATCTTAAAATTTCGAGAAAAAGCTAAAGTCCCAAAAAATAATCCATACGTTTTTGGATTGCCTGGTTTTACTAAAAATAGATAAAGATATCTTAGAGCTTGTATTCTAATGCGCAAATTCTCAGAAGAATGTAACGCAATGCGTTCAACTAGCAACTTTACGAGGTACAATATTGAGGAAACATATTGCAACACATTGTATACAAATGAATCTCAATGATGTTGATATTTCGGATCTGGCCACATTTATGTGGCATGCAGATAAAGTACATCGAGAGCATTACAGACAACCACTTGCAGTTCGGGATATACTTAAAATCTCACAATATTTAGAAGCGGTACAAGGAGACATAGAGAACTCTAGTAATGAATCTCTATCAAATAGCGAAATCGAACAGAACAGCAATTCAGAAGATATTATCAATATCAGCAATGAAATAAGTAAATGGGATTTATAAATTATATAAAAATTTAAATTTTATATTTTCAAGTTTTTTTAACACTATTATTTATTTGTATATAAATTATGTGTACGGCTACTTATTATCGAATTATTTCAGATATAACTTCACCTAACACAGAAAAAATTGCAATACAGGGAAAAGAAGGGGAAAATAAAAAACGAAAATGTTCTAGTAAGTATTCTGCATCTATTTTTATTTGAAATAAAGTTAATTTTATATGAATAACTTTTGGAAATACTTTACTAATGTATCAAACATATAATTTTATAAAAATAATATATTTATTATATCAAATTTTAATGTTTCCGTATTTTTAATTAGACATTTGATTAATTGGATTAATAAATTTGTAATATAAAATTGAGTAATATTTATTTCTAAATTTTTTATATTTGTATCTATATTTATTTTTATGTATGCACATAGAAAAGTTGCGTTTGGCAATATACAATAAATCTGAGGCATCGGAAAGCTTTCTCTCTTTCTATTTCACTTTCTTTTCTCGCTCACTTGAATGCAAAAGAAGACTCTGATACCTCAGATTTAACGTGTTTCTTGTTGAAAAGTGCCCATGCATTTATTTTATAATACGCTCTTTCTGTTTTCTTTTTAGCATCACCTTATGGAAAGACAAAAAGATCGCGTTGGACTGAACATGAAAAAAATGATGCACTTCAGGCATTTGCCAAACATATGGAAAATTTAATTTTGCCTTCTTTAAAAGAAATTCAAGAAATGAAGAAAAAATATACATCTCTGACCAATCGTACATCGCCACAAATAAAAACATGAGTAGCATAAGGGCAACTATAGCGAGACACAACAAACCCCCACTCCTCGGCCACTGGCGCTGACCCCCTGCTGTGCCTGTCTGGGGCCCTCCCTCTTAAGGGTTGTAGACGCGCCTTCGATTTACACGTCCACATTAACAGAATTTATTTGTTTTGCCGATCGGAGAGATAGGACGTAATTGATTTGTCCGGGTTTAGTTTGTTGAACAGTATTTATTCCTTTCGACACCAACTCCCGGACCGTCTTAGGTAATCGCACGCGACAGCAAGATATGAGCGGACATGCGAATTATCGTTTAATTATAACTTTATGAGCGTTAGGCGTTCGGTGTGCTCCCGGTGAAGGCTTGCGACGAAGTGTTTTAACGAAAAACCTTCTCTGCGATCCACGTACAATAGTCCTGGTTGATACGGGTACTACAAAAAAGGAGGAATTTCGATCGTTCGATTCCGAGAGCCAATCGGCTATCGACAACGAGGTGTTTGTCAGAATCGAACGATACGAAGAAACCGCAAAAACGGAATGAAAACAAGGCTTCGCACGTAACGTCTCGCTTTAGAACGTTCGAGAAACAAAATTAATAATATAATTTATAAAACGCTTACTTTCTTGAACAAGGGTGTCTGTGGAAAAAAAAGAGTGGAGGGGACTCATGGACGTCTACGAGGCAATTTTCCCTTTAAATTTTTTTATTTTTTACTTTTTTTTATTTTTTACTTTTTCGGACGCGTGAACATGCTCGGGCTCGAACCTGGGTCCTCCACATTTCCAGACAGGGTCCTAGTATACTGGGCTAGCTGAAATCTTATTAGAATAAGGATTAGATGTAGTATTTGTAGAGAGTAGTCCTCCGGCATAGGGGACCCTGCGCTCTGATTGGCTTCCCTATAGTTGCCGGCAGTTTGATTGGATGAGGAGCATGTTTCTGAGTGAGAGGGAAAAACGCGGCAAAATAACACGTGTGTAAGAATCGGCAAGATGGCGGCCACCGAGAATGGAGACATCACGAGAATAGAAGGGGTCGTAAAAAACAAGACTGTGCAGGTAGCGATTACGATGGTTTTAGAGCTTTATGACGTCACTTAGACGAGGAGAGAAAGGATAGGAAAATAGTAAATGTTTTTATATAAGCGATTTAAAATAAAAATTTTTTATTAAATATTATACGTATGTTTAAATGTAAATAATAATTTCGCAATGTACAAAATTTCTTATGTGACGGAAACATGCAAATTCGCTGCTATATACATTGATAAAAACGAGAGCCGAGAAAAATTAACGTTCTATTATATATCCGTATGGTAACGAACAATGGCTATCAATAAACCTACGTTTTAGCAATAGGTTCACATACTTTAGTTTCGTCCCGTGTTACGATCTCATGAAACGCGGTGCGACGAATTGCTCTAAAACGTAGATTTATCGATGTTCCAGCCAATTCTTTTTCGTTCTCTTCATTTTCTCGTACTCTCTCTTTATTTAGCAATAAATTTCTAATACTATTAAAATTGACTAACCGCGAATTTTCGTAATTTAGGGTTATGCCTTTAACTTTACATGCCTCGTGCGTTCGACCGTCTAGTGCGCGTACAACATATGCATAAAATTTCGGACCACCGGATACGAACGCCTCGATATAGCTACCGCTCCCGTAGCTCTCGAGTTCATCGGTCATATCGCCTAGAAAATTTCCCGTACGCGGTTCATACTCGTTCGGATCACCGCTGCTCACGTAAATACATGAATCCGTATCATAATACAAAACGCGACGATCTAATCGTTCTAAATAAGAATATAACGTTAAACGAACTTGTGCCGTCGTATACGCCGCTATCACGACATTAGTCAGCGGGGAGGAAACAACAGCTTCTTGTCGCAATCGCCATGAAACATATATTACCTCATCGTTTACGGATAATATGTCAGTTATTTCATGCTCGGCACTTGTCAGCAAGGCTATAAAACGTTGCGGCGTTCTCACGACCTCGGTATTAGGTAAATTGGAGCGCTGACCAAATTTGCCCCAAAAAGAATTTAAGCACAGTTTCGCGACAGAACGTAAACCGGGATTCCGCGCGACGTTACGTTTATCAAGAACGATACCTTCGGTTTTCTCATACTCCCGCAGATATCTTTCTTTAGCATCGTCGTCGTTTTCTCCGCATTCGCTCGGCCATCCGCTGGCTTCTTGTTTAAGTTGCAAAAATGTATTTATATACTCGGCGAACAATCCACCTTGACGGGTCGTATGATCGAATTGACTAACTTTATATTGCCAAATCTCACTTACAGCCGTCACGTGATAGCCCTTTTCGACGGCCTTGCGTAATCCGCAGGACACCCACGTACCCTCGAATTCGCGTTCCTTAGTATTGTTGTGCGTACAGTCCGATTGTGACAATGTTTCACAGCAACTGCGACATAATGCAAAAAGCAATTTTCCCTGCGCGCGATATGGGAGTACAGGATGAAATAAATCACGCGGTGGAAGTACTTTGCACCGTATGAGACCTTCGATCGTATTAAAATTATAATTCGGTGCCCTCCCGATTAATGCGGAACATTCCTCGCCGACATAAATATCAGGATGACCGATCGGGAAAGCACCTGTTTTCAAAACATATGAGTATAAGGAGCATACGTCCACGTAACGTATTTTTTCCATACCTGTAACTTCATAGCGCGTCACAATATTCCCCGTGCGTCCACCGAAAAATGCATCGCGCGGATCGAGCGGAGGCGTTTTCACCATCGGATGGTTCTCGAGATATTCACGCATTTCGCGACTATCTCGCATATCGCGATCGAAAGAGCACTCCCACTTTTCTATCACAAAGTATTTCCGTTGCCGAAGTCTCCACGAGATTGCGAGAGTTCGCTCGTAACGTGAGTCAATCGTATCCTTGCAATCCGATGTAGAAAGTGGTCTATCGCGATTCATAGGAAAGCAAGACGGGCATCCGTGCCAAAAACATCCGTGAAATTGTAGCACATGACGTTGAGGCGTCTCTGTATCAGACGTTTCGTAATATCCATCGACGAGCGTGCCGTCGATTGTACGATATTCACGCGAGCGCCCTGCGTGGTTTATAGAATGTCCGAGCTCGCGTTCCTTCCATATCAACCACTGCAGAGCTTTACGGGAACGATTGGTTGCTTTTCTGTATCCGCCAGTTGGAATGACGCCTATCGTATTTTGTTGCAAAAAGTTTTTCCGAAAAACAGTCATGCACGTCGAAGCAATTGTCGTGCATTCCTCGAACGGACATACATTTCCACGATCAATAAAAATTTTTCTAAACGCCATACATGCTTGTCGAAGAATATCAACGTCGGTACGACAATAGCGAATGATCTCACGTTGGAAATCGAACACGGTGTTTTTTTGTCGCATATCAGCATGCCATACAAGAAAGCGTTCGCGCTCTTCCGATTTCATTGTCTCCGGAGAATAATAATGCGCGTCAGGCAAGGGGCCGACATATGACTGATTTTTGATAGTGTTAAACAAATGCGGAAAAATGCCTTTATCCGACGTATCCTGTAATCCGAAAGCCTTCGGTAACTCGGATAAGCGCATCGGCATATAATTAACACTGTCGATGAATTTCGTATGTCCTACCGTTAACACCACGATCTTTGTACCGTTTAATATTAATTTAGGTTCTAAGTTATTACGATTTTCAACAATATACTTTAAAGTAAATTGCGCGTCGAACGCTTTCGTATTATGTGCTATGCAAATGATCTGCTTGAAGTATTTTGTCGTACGCGTTGCAAAATCGACGAATTGTTTCACAGGATCATGACGAAATACGAACTCTCGCACCTTGCACCATCGGCACCTCGCGGACAAATTATTTTCTTTCGCGCACGCTTCGCAAATTTGTTGCGCCACGCAAAGAGTGGGAACGTGTTTCTTTACGTTCGACGTACCTTTGAGCGACTCGTCTTGTCGCGTTTCAAAATCGTAAAATACGAATGCTACACGCTCTTTTTTGCTCGTACATGCACGATCGTTTGCCACTTTACCGTCAAATTCTGTGCTTTCTTCTGTGCTTCGCATAACTGTCATCGCTGGAGCCATTGTCGATGATGAAGACGACGGTACGGTAGAGGAACCATTATCACGTCGAAGAGGCTGCATGTAGCACTAATGATTCTCAGGCTTTGGTGAACGGCATAATTTGCAGTAAGAAACACAGCATTCGTGTCTCGCGCCAAATTTAACGATGCGACCGCATCCGTCGCAAAATCGCACGACATTGCAGATACTTTCAGATGATTTACCGTCGTACGATTTTACGCTGCGATGATGCTCGAAACACTTCTTACAGAAAAATGCCCGATTACACGCGTTGCATTTTATACTTTCGGACTGCTTACACGGCGGCACAGTGAAACATCGTGGGCATTTATTTGGACAGCGATGGCCCGTTTTACCGATAACCTATATTACACGGTCCGCAATAATTCCTACAACCCGCGGCGGCATTTAAATTTACAATAGGGTTATAATGACGTAAACGCTCATAATACATTATATTTAAGCGTAACGAGGATTCACGGTCGAGAGAAGCAAGTAGCGCGATACCGTCGTACATCGGTTTCTCACCGCGCCCGAAAATACTGAAATTATAAACTATAATTGCGATATTATCAGCTGCGAGATATCGTTGAAAGCGCTCGATTTCCGGAATTCCACATCCCTCTTCAGTTATCGTAACACCAGCGTTCCTAGTTAATTGTAATGCGAACTCACGTTGAAGCGGGGAATGCATGTGTTTTATATTATTTCATTTTTCATGTAACTCACCCGTACGTAAGTTACCGCGTTCGCAGTAAATTCGCGCTACTACGAGAGCGCGCGGAAAACATAAATTGTCGAAATTATTTATTGTTACTATTGAGCGCTTCACAACGTCTTGTTAATTTAACATGTCCGCGACCCGAAGGAACCGTGACATTAAAAACACGAATGTTAAAGTGTTCCGCGATATCGAGCCCCCCAGCACTCTGCGCTACTGACTAGTTTCCAGATATCCTCATACGACATGTCTCTAGCCGGACGAAAGGATAATCTAGCAGGGCCCTGAGATAAATTCGTCGAATGGAAAGTCATTCCCACATAATCTCCCGGTTCGCATAAATTTAACGCATACGCGTGAATTTCACGAAACGCATTTTCTAATGTGTGATAAATATTCGAGCCTTCGCGTATCGGTCGTATCGCGAAACTTGCTTCTCTCCCGATTATGCCGAACCTCCTAAATTGCCGCATATTTTCCGTCAATAAATCTACGTAATTAAAATTAATATCGCCGACCTCATGACGTTGTTGCTCCTCTTCCACCTCCGGCTCCTCTTCACCATCTTCTGTCTCCGACGAGGGATTACAGCGTTCTTCGCCGACGACTTCCTCTTCATTCTCATCCTCATCGGTTACTTCCTCGTTATTACAGAGTTGCGTTACTCGTTCTACAGGAGTCGCTTCTTCATTTTGTCAACCACCGTCTCTCTGCACTGTCGAAACAAAAGAAAAATTTAATTATAAATAAAATAAAAATTACATCTACGTTATTTTTATTCTTTTCAAAATTTTGTATCTCACCTGGTGATGCCGTGATATCAGCTTCGCTGTCGTTTTCGGCGGAACGTGCTCTTCCTAAAATTTAATATTTTATCAATATTGAATATAGAATCAGTATATAAAGATTAATATTTTTATTTTATTTTTATGCGAAACTTACTCGAAGTTCCTGTTTCGAGCTCTTCTTCAGCCGGACGTTTTCGAAGCTGAGAGGGAGTCTCTCGCCCATCAGTCGCAGACGTGTTTCGATCTACAAATTATGATTTTGAAAATTTTGATTAATCACTGTCTATCGTATTCGATTACAATACAATTGTACAATATAAATAAAAACATTTTGCTTACCGTTTAAGCGGTTTCCTCGATGGTTTGATAGCAGGAAGGCTATAAGGCCGTCTGCATCCTCCTCCTCGTGGTCAAATGCCTCGCGCATTTCTATTATCTCACCCGCGATATGCAACAACTCGACATAATTGTCAAAATAGCCTAGTCTATATAGCACAGCGAGTATAGTATTCGAACTAGCACACGCAAATGCCCGAAAAACTGAATAATTTATTTCCGCCGATTCGTCCGATAACACTGATAAATAGCGTTCACTATTTAACGTAGGCGACAAATTCGAGCCTATAATTATGCATTTACCTAATAGCTTTTTAAGTCCAGCCATTTTTGCCACTTACTCGCGAAATACACGATATCTCTATTTTCCACGGAACGACTCGCGTTACTTCGGATGATGTCGAACTCGAAATTACCTTTTTTACTTCGGCACGGAGAATTTATTTAAACGCATATCCCCACTTTTTTCCAAAAAGGAAAAGTCTTTGAAAGATTTAAAATTTTTCCTTTCTAGGTAGTTAGATTAGATTAGTTCGAAGAAAACAAAAGAACGCCGGCAAAAGAACGTCGACAAAAAGAATCCCTGTTTTCCAAAAAGGCGATAAAGTAGACAAAAAAATATTTTATTTTTTATCACGTTACTACATTATTTACTTACTTTTATTACTTTTGTTATAGCGATCCTAAAGTAAAAGCTTTGTAGCGATAAACGTTTTTAAAAATTTTCGTAGAAAAGACGGGATTATGTCGATTAGAAAATTACTCCTTTATAAAATTTTTTACAATATAATCTCTTACAATACAATCTATAAAAATTTATTACACAGGTGATAAACATTTATTTACACTTTATAACATATTGTAAATGTATTTAGAGAAAAAAAAGTTTAGAGAAAAATTTTTCTCTTGTAACGAATCTAATTTCTAGATGATTCTAGATGTTTTTTCGCGTAATTTTTAGCCAGTTGAACAAGATTGAACATGAAAAATCACGATTTTTCCTGTTATTTAATTGTCTATACAAACTTTTCCCCCCACTTTTCTTTATATTTCGATATACAAGTAGCGCGAGAAGATGTAAATCCTTCATTCGAGTTTCCCCGTACGAAGTCTTCATTTCGGCCGCGTTACAAGAATTCGGCATTGTTGTGCCTGGTGTTCTCTCAGTTTTATTCCAAAAGTAATAACAATGGCTGCCGCGAAAGAAGTTTCCAGTGATAAAAAAAATCTAACCGATTTTGTTAAATCTACACACGTTTGTAATATTAGCAAATCGGACAAGTTCGACAACGATAGAAGAAACGAACAGCGATACTTATTACTATCGACAACGTATGCCCTTAATTCATCGTGTACTAAGAAGCTACATGTGGGCTTGCAAGCAACAAACGAAGGTTATTTCGCGCCAATTGTTAAATTAACGGGTAATTATGCGGACGGAATTTGTCTCGATACCGTTACCTGGCAACAATTTCAACTCAACATGGAACAGATAGGACTGTACTTGAGTGAGAATCAAAAAACCAAACCAAGTCCGATTATCATCAACAATATTTCCATCGGCTTCACCATCGCTTACGGGACGAGGGCTGTGATAGAGACTTACAAGGAAAATGTGGAACAATCCGCGAGTAATGAAGAGACGGAGGAGCAAGCGCAGCCACCCTTGAAGAAACGAAAAACGCACAGTGTCGCTATTGTGATGCAGAAAGCAACTTTTCTCGGCATGGAAAATATTACAAGATGTGTGGATGCTCGATTGTCACAGCTAATTTCCATCACCGACGCCGTCAACACCTGC
>NW_027223633.1:0-13210 GCF_030449975.1 Polyergus mexicanus | reverse complement strand
ATGAATTTCGGAACACAGCCTACGTACTGCGCGACGCTCGCGACGATCTGAAGCTCGTTCTCTATCTCATTCTTTTGCCGCCAATTCCGGGAATCGTCCGGCGAGCCTTCGCGCTTCGTTTCCAGGAAGTGTGTGTCGCGATGCCCGTATCCGTGAAAAAAGCTGTCTTTGTATATATTGTCTATATCCTCGTGTCTCGAACTGAAATCCCAGATATAAACGCACAATGTTTTAATCTCTTTTCCCTCTGCTACCGGAAGCGAGCGTGGACATGTTGAATAAAGTATCGGAAAATAACGATATTAATGGCGTAATTAAATAAGATAAACGTTTATCTTTCTCTAATGTGATAATAATTAGTGACAACTTGTCAATCAAATGAAGCATAATTAGTCACGAATATCAAAAAAATATCAAAAATGAAATATTATTACTAATGATTTCTTCGCGGTGCTCCAAAAATCACTAACATTTTTTTCCGCATTTCTTCGAATACGCGTATGTGTATGCAAAAATAAACACGCTTCGAAAGTGTAATATTAAATCATATAAATTGGCGCGTGCAAACGTAATCAAGCATGTATTACGCGATTTATCCGTGTGAGTAAAGACGTAAAGAATCTTCATATTCAATTTTGAAACAGATAGAAATCGGCATCGACGAAACAACAGATATACATATATGCAACAGATACGTAAATTGGTGAGTAAATTATGCCATAATTTTTGTTTTAGTCTCTATAATTAAATGCGCTTGAGACAATCTAAAAGCATAAACTCGAAATTTTCTCTCAAAGTTTTGTAACCGGAATATGTCGAAAAATTAACTATGGTCGTGTTCTAAAATTCATCACCAGTACTGGAAATCTCCAGGTCATATTATGCATGTTACAGATTTTCAGTACTAGCGATGAATTTCGGAACACAGCCTACGTACTGCGCGACGCTCGCGACGATCTGAAGCTCGTTCTCTATCTCATTCTTTTGCCGCCAATTCCGGGAATCGTCCGGCGAGCCTTCGCGCTTCGTTTCCAGGAAGTGTGTGTCGCAATGCCCGTATCCGTGAAAAAAGCTGTCTTTCTGTCTTTCTTTTAATAATTCTTGTTTCCAACAAACTTTTGGCACACCCATGGGCTCACCATTGTCACCTATCATTGCCGATATGGTCCTACAAGGCCTGGAGAACAGGGCAGTTGCGACCTTCCCATCTGCCCTCCCATTTCACTTTCGCTGTGTTGACGATATCGTGTTAGCGGTTCCCTGCTCTGAAATGAATTTCGTATTAAATACTTTCAACTCTTTCCACCCGAGATTGCAATTTACAATGGAGGAGGGTGTTGACAACCGTTTAAATTTTTTAGATATCACTATTATTATAAAGGATAGTCTCATTGAGTTCGACTGGTATCACAAGCCTACGTTCTCGGGGAAGTACCTCAATTTCGGATCGCAACACCCTCTGTCAGAAGAAGGGTACAATCATCGAGTTAACGGACAGAGCTTTTTCGCTTTCCCATCCGAGATCTCAACAAAAAAACTTAGAGCTACTGATCAATATCCTTCTTAATAACGGATATCCACTCCCTCTCATATTCCAGGTAGTGAGAGAACGTTTGCATTTTCTCATATCAAAAACATCGAGTAATAACAACAATTCCTCGCTCAATATGGATACTAATAACAAAGAAAAAACATCTTATTTTAATATCCTTTACATTCCTTTAATCTCTGAATTGTTTAAAAAAGCCACAAAAAATTTAGGCACAAAAATATCATATACCGGAATAAACAAACTCAGCAAATTTATTTAGGTGCATAAAGATGCATTACCAAAAGAACTACATAACAACGTAGTTTACAAAATCTCATGTTTAGACTGCGATGCGTCTTATGTAGGTCAAACTGGCAGACTTTTAAAAACAAGAATTTGTGAACATAAGAGGCATATTAATAGAAATACCACACAGCACTCAGTGATTACTGATCACAGGTTATCTAATCATGAATTTGATTGGGATAATGTTGAGATCTTGGATGAGGAGCCGATTTTGATTAGACGATTGTTATCAGAGATGATACATATAAAAAAGCAGTCAAATAGTTTAAATTTACAGAGCGACACAGACAACCTTGATCAAGCTTATTTACCGATATTGGAGAATCTGTTGGAATGTTAGACTATTTTTGTTATTAATTCTAATTTTTATCTTGAACATAGTTGTCGACAGTTAGTCGTGTTTTAACAATTGACATGTACGGTTATTTTGTCTCGTTTTGTGCTTTCGCGTCCTCATGGTGAGTGCCTCCTTCATTTAAAGGTTAATTTTTACATAACAACGGTAATAATTTTCCCAGATCAAATGCATCTTTGTTGCATCTCTTCTAATGATTGGAACCGTTAGGAAGCTTCACTTGAGGATGTGGAGCGCATAATGGACGTAAGGTTAAATTCCGAATTTGACGACTCTTGACCTTTTCTTTTTTATATGTGACGTACGTCTTTTATCCGGATTGCTTATATTGTTTTTATCCACTTTCTTTTAATAATTGTCACATCGTTTATCATTGTTAATTTTCAGTCATGGACAACTTTTGACATTTATATCTATACTGAAGATGGCCAGAAGATGGACCGAAACGTTTAAATATATATTGAATTATTAATTTTAATCTTAGGTTTATTTTGCGTCCTCTATCTTGCGCACGGCTCCTCTACAATATTATTCTTTTTTATAAAGCTTCTAAACTCACTTCTCTAAGTTCACTTATACTCTTTGATGAAATGCCAAGTGCGGAGTCTACAGATTAGGCACGTGTAGATTACAAATTTGTTATATTATGTAAATGTTGACGCAGAAGCCGATAACAAAACTGTAATTTTCTCATTTTTTTTTCACTTTTCATATGAAATCGTGAACTCCGCACTCTGTTATTATGCATACTTTAATTATGGAAAAGGATTTGTTGATATATATAATCAACAAAAAGATTTTGCAAAATAACTAATATTTGCGTTCTGTCGGTAATACGGCATCCTCTTAAAACGTATTCTGGCCCTAAGAATAAAGTTAAATTCGCAACGTAGAACGTCGCTGGGAGGAGAGTACTGTGGCGTTGTAGTCCTGCGACTAAATTCAAGATCATTTTGTTACCAACTTCATAAAATACATTTGTAACTATTTTCACACATCTCATTTATTGATTAAACATTTTACATAACAACATTAAAAACATACAACAAATTGTGAAACATTTATTCATTCGTTTATTGTCCATTAACCTGTAAACATCGTTCTCAAATATTAAATATTTTATATTAAATTCCCGAAGTCTAGTTATTTAACTATATAGCACTCACAGAGATCAAACCAATGGCGCCATCTTATGACCCCCTTAGAACCGAACAACTTTTGTCTGAAACATTCCTTTCTATCTTGCTTTATTTTTTAGATATTTAGGTGTCTCAACATAAATGCCTCACCCTGTATACAGGGTGTAACATAGCGCCCGTATCAGCAATTTTTTGAGGAAACAAAGCATTTTCGTGAAAAATGTTTTATGCAAATGTTGTAGAGTTTTAAATGGCGCACTACATAATAATATTAGTATATTCTTGAATGGCAACGTCAAGGTCATATAAAAATCACTTTGAATTTTTTAAATAAAACCCCCAATTTTTCATTACATATTTTTATGGCTTACCTCGAGAGTTTTCCAAAACACTATAATAAAATATTCTTTCATTAAGTACTCTTTGAGTTATTTTATATTATATTCTGACATAATTTGATATAAAAAATTAAATATCTCGTAAAACATTTAGTTTTCGATGATCTTACCGTAATATTTTTATGTACAGAATAATGAGACAAATCAATTAGTATAAAAGAAAAATTGTTTCTAAGAAACTTATTTACAATGTATTTTTTTTAACAATTTTTTTTTTTTGCACTAATTGATTTGTCTCATTGTTCTGTACACAAAAGTATTACGATAAGATTATTGAAAACTAAATGTTCTACAAGATATTTAATTTTTTATATCAAAATATGTCAGAATAAAATATAAAATAACCCAAAAAGTACTTAATGAAAAAACACTTTATTATAATGTTTTGGGAAGCCTTCGAGGTAAGCTATAAGAATATATAATAAAAAATGGGGGGGTCCCTTTTAAAAAATTCAAAGTAATTTTTATATGACCTTGACGGTGCTATTCAAGATCATACTAATATTATTATATAGTACGTCACTTAGAGCTCTACAACTTTTGCATGAAACATTTTTCACGAAAATGCATTGTTTCCTCAAAAAGTTCCTTTCGTTATTTTTAATACGTGTCCTTTATTTACATCGCGGTACGCGAGTGCCGGTTGTGTCGGGCGTATTCGAGTAATATCGATTTCGATCCGCGAACGCAACAATTTGGGAGCTCGTCCGGGATACGGCGGACCGTTTTGTGTATTTTAAAAGAAAAGCGTGAGCTATGGCAATGGAGCAACAGGGATCAATAACGGGAGTTTCTACACGAAACAGAGTTCGTGCTACGACGACGCTTCAAGATGCGACATCGGGGCCATCGTTGGAGGCGATTACTCTGCAATCTGCAATGCGGGAAATTCGGGAGCTTCGCGAAGAGCGATTGCAGATGCGAACTGAGTTTGAATCGCAACTGCGTGAGCGGGATAGTGAACGAGTGGCCTTCACTTGGACACAGTACAATTGGACACGGTGCAAATGGACACGTTACAAATGGACACGAGATTGTGCACGAGTGGCCTTCACTTGGACACAGTACAATTGGACACGGTGCAAATGGACACGTTACAAATGGACACGAGATTGTGCACACGGTTCAATTGGACACAGTGCATTTGGACACAGTAATTTTGGATACAGTAGCTTTTGGACACATAAGAAAATACGCATCGTTTACTTGGACACCGCTCAATTGGACACTGTTCATTTGGACACCGTTTGTTTGGACACAGAAAGATGCGCACCGTTCGTTTGGACACCGTTATTTGCCCACCGTTCGTTTGGACACCGTTCATTTGTACACAGAAACATGCGCACTGTTTGTTTGAATATGTAACAGATGGAGAGAAATAAAAAATCATTTTGGGAAAATATAATCAGTATTCTTATAACACTTTATACTGGTAAATCTATGTAAAATATGAAATCGTGAAAAGGAGATACATTTGAAGGTTATAATATCTGTCAAAATAAAATATATTCATACTTATATATCTCTGATACTGATGTCATTAATTTTACATTGCTTTTAGCACTTTGTTTAGCCTTTCGCATATTTGGATGTCATGCATGGATACAGTGGGTTCCGCCCCCCCCTGCGGGGGGGCTCCACTCCCGGAAGATATAACCTTACCCAAACCTATTTCTTATTTAAAACAAAAATTTGGTGTGGATTACGTCGTATAATTTAAATCAAATTTTGGTGTCCAAATGAACGGTGTCGTCAAATGAACGGTGTCCAAACGAACGGTGGGCAAATGAACGATGTCCAAACGAACGGTGGGCAAATAACGGTGTCCAAACGAACGGTGCGCATCTTTCTGTGTCCAAATGAACGGTGTCCAAATGAACAGTGTCCAATTGAGCGGTGTCCAAGTAAACGATGCGTATTTTCTTATGTGTCCAAAAGCTACTGTATCCAAAGTTACTGTGTCCAAATGCACTGTGTCCAATTGAACCGTGTGCAAAATCTCGTGTCCATTTGTAACGTGTCCATTTGCACCGTGTCCAATTATACTGTGTCCAAGTGCACCACTCCCTTCTTCTCTACTCTCCAAAGCTAGCCGAAGCGCAGAGCGCACATGTACGCGGTTCGCGCTTGCGTGCGTTATCCCCTCCATTGCTGTGCCGTGAGCCGCGGGATCTGTTTCTGGCATCACTGCTTTGAACGCTCTGTACCACTCAAATGCTCTTGTTCTCGATATTACAGAGTCCCCGTAGGCTTTCTCCAACATTTTCAACGCGTCCGAACAAGAAATTCCGTTCGCAACACAAAATTTCAAACAAACTCTTTGCTGAATATTTTTTCCATAGTAAAAATCGCCGATAGCACTTGAGGTTAACTAATGTCTTTGGCTGCTGACAACAAACTAGTTGACAAATCGCGCTCAAACTCAGCGTCAAAATAAATGACAGTTGTACCAACATAGGAAAAAAAAATTTTTAAGAAACCATTAACGCGGGCCGTTTGAATGACTCTGTCCCGGTTATATTTTGACAGAATGTACGTCTATCGCTATTATTGGTTGATTTACCTCTATAAATATAAATGTATTGTTATATTTGTGCGTAAGTAGTGGGATTGCTTTTATTATTTCATACTCGGGGTATGTGATTAGCGGAATCTTTATAATCGTAAATATATTTGTATTATCGTAATAGGCGCTAATTGTTGTTTATTCTCCAATTTTCTGCGGATATTTGAAATGGGAAGTGCGTTCCCTGCGGTATTTGTGACGCTGTTTCCTTGAGGTTCTCTAGGATGCTTTCTATAGGTAGTAGTCTTATGTCGATTACTCTTCCTTTCGCGTTAGTCAGATGCGCGATAATGTCCGTAAGATCGTTTGTTAGGTCTTTTATTATGGCATTTAATATTATAAAGTGTTTGTCGAGATCTTCTCGTTGTCCATAGCCGACTTCTGCTTGTATTTGTCGCATCTTCTCTATTATATTTAGAAATTGTTCTTCATTTTCTTGCAGAATTTTCTCAACATTATCCACATGTGCAATTGTTGCGTTTAATATTTTAATCTGATTTTTTATCGCGTGTTGCAGCGTTTGCTGATTTTTTTGCATGAGATTTAATTGCTCATTTATGATTTTTTCGTCGTCTGCGTCCATTGTGCCGAAGAGTTTTGGCTATCGTTCCTAGACCGTCGATTAACCCTTGTTTTGTCTTCCCGGGTGCTTGGTACGCGATTTTCAGACGTTTCAGCAGTTTTTCTGCTTGTTCTCTGTCCTTTTCTGCTATTTGTAGCAGGTTGTGGCAGGTTTCTTTCATTTTTATTTACAATGGTTTATCGTAGCATAGAGCTCTCGTCTGTGCCATATAGTTTCTCAATTGTTCATGTCGATGATCCATTGCGGCGATATCTAGTTTTATCACCATTCTCCATGTGGATTCGATTTGGTTTATCTTGCCCATTTTTCCGAAATAGATACCCGGTCCATATTTAAATTCTTTTATTTCTCCTTGGGTATCGGGTTTGGTTTCCTTGCAGGTATTCCATGCAATAAGACTCCTGTAATAGAAAGCTTTGCATTATATTATAATATTTTCTTAGAATCGTGCGGTGCATTTCCTTTTTTTCTGGATGCATGTGCAGCTACTTTTGTTTTTACCTAGCCTTTTCCAGGCTATTTATTCGCTCTTCCATTCAGTCTGTCTTCTGACGTTGTCTTGTCGTCTTTACAAGTGTTGTATACGATTAATGTTGTGCAGAAGTTTTTTCCCGTGGTTTTTTTTTTTTTTTTTGGTGTTATGGCTCCTAACTGCCACGAGCTGTTCTTTAGCGCTGCTCAGGCTTCTGTTAGGGGTCAATATTCTTTAGTGGAGGTGCCAGACGTGTCGGACCATTTTGCCCGTTCTTTTCGCGACCAACTCTCGGCGCCCGCGCTTGTTCGCGAGGTCGACTTGCTGGGTCTTCCAGATTTGGTGGTCGATCGTGACGTTGCGTTTGTGCCAGAAGTGCCTGTGGACGCGCCGCCGCCCCATATCAATCGAGGTCGCGGACTTGAGTTTCGTTGGGATCCGGCGCCTCGTTTTGTGAATCGCGGTCGTTTCCTCAACCCTGAGCCTCGTCCTGGGTCGTGGTCGGGCCCTCCCTCAGGCTATGCGGGAGTGAAATCTGGGTCACGATGCTGGACGTGGACGTGGAGGACGATAAGGTAGGAATTTCTTTAATTTTTGTTTTTCGTTTTCCTTATCATCAATTCTATATTTTTATTTTATTCATGCGTTTTTCTTTTTTTCTTCTGCTTTTTAATTTTCAATAAACGGTTTCAGTCGGTTTATGTGGACGCGTATGGTTTTCCTTCCCCTTTTTATCGTGTAGTTCACTTCCGAATTCTTTTCGATTATCGTGTAGGGTCCGGTCCATAGGGAGTCCAATTTCTCTGATCGTCCTCGGCGAACTGTTTTGTCGTACAAGAGGACTTTTTCTCCTATCTTAAGTTTAATTTCTTTCGTCTTTTTATCATAGTTTTCTTTGGTTTTTATTTTTTCATTCCTTAGATGCTCCTTTGCAACTTGCTGTGCGGCGCGTAATTTTTCTCTTAATTCTTGCGCGTAATCATCGTATGTATACGTGGGCTTAGGCGGTTGCGAAAATGTCGTCGGTAATGTTGCTCGGTGCCTGTAAATTAATTCGAAAGGTGTGAACCCTGTCGCCGTGTGCGGTGTTGTATTATACGTAAACATCGCGTAGGGAATCCATGCGTCCCAATCCGTTTGATCGGCATTTATATAATGTCGAAGGTATTCGGCTAGCGTTGATCGTTCTAGCACTCCGTTGCTTTCCGGATGATACGCGGTTGTTTGAATCTTTTCGATTTTTAATATTAGGTGTACAACTTTGCTTCCGCCGTTTTTCTATAGATGGCTTTAGCGGTAAATAGTGGTCGAAATAAATAGATCATAGACGTCATGCAATAAACTTGGGCATCTGTCAACATAACCCCATAGAAACATTAGTCGATTTGTGTCTGCATCATAAAGTTATTCTCGATTGAAAATGTCAGTTTACGAGCAAAATTCTCGTCATTTGCGGGAGGTTTTAATTTTCTGCTTCAATATGAAGAAATCTGCGGCTGAGGCTCATCGAATGCTCTCAAATACTTATGGTGAAGCCGCTATTAGTGAAAGAACGTGTCGTGAGTGGTTTCAACGCTTCAAGAACGGTGATTTTCACGTCGAAGACCGGCATAGCGGTGGAAGACAGAAGGTTTTCGAAGATGCAGAATTGGAGGCATTACTTAATGAAGACTCGAGTCAAATTCAAAAAGAATTGGCACGATCATTGGGAGTGACTCAACAAGCAATTTCAAAACGCCTCAAAGATATGGGAATGATTCAGAAGCAAGGAAATTGGATGCCGTACGAGTTGAAACCGAGAGATGTTGAACGGCGTTTGTTTGCTTGTGAACAGTTGCTTGAAAGGCAAAGACGGAAGGGATTTTTGCATCGCATTGTGACTGGGGACGAAAAATGGGTTTATTACGGTAACCCCAAGCGCAGAAAATCATGGGGATATCCCGGTCATACTTCCACGTTGACGGCCAAACCAAATATTCACGGCTCCAAGATCATGCTCTGTATTTGGTGGGACCAGCTCGGCATAATCTATTATGAGCTGTTAAAACCGACTGAAACAATCACAGGCGATCATTATCGAACGCAATTAATGCGTTTGAACCGAGCATTAAAAGACAAACGGCCGCAATACAACGAGAGACACGATAAAGTGATTTTGCAGCATGACAATGCTCGACCCCATGTTGCGAAAGTGGTCAAGACATACTTGGAAACGTTGAAATGAGAAGTCCTATCCCACCCGCCGTATTCTCCAGACGTTGCTCCCTCTGACTATCACTTATTTCGATCAATGGCACACGGCCTGGTTGACCAGCACTTCCGGTCTTATGAAGAAGTAAGAAATTGGATCGATTCGTGGATCGCTTCAAAAGATGACCAGTTTTTTCAACGCGATATTCGTACGCTGCCCGAAAGATGGGAGAAAGTAGTGGCCAGCGATGGACAATACTTTGAATCATAAATGTATAACCAGTTTTTTACAATAAAGCCTCGAATTTCGGAAAAAAACGGCGGAAGCAAAGTTGTACACCTAATAGTTTACATGTGTTTTTAAATATTTCACTTAAAAAATTTGATCCTTGATCCGTTAATATTTTTTCTGGGATACCGTGTTCGAAGATTATTTTTGTCGCGATTTCTTTTGCGATTGTTGCGGTTTCCTGGTTCGGTATCGGAATTGCTTTACTAAATTTTGTTAGATTATCTTGGAACGTTAAAATATATTTATTTTCATTATTAGTAATCGTTAGTGGGATCTACGATATCTAAAGCACATTTTTCAAAAGATTTATCGGCAGTGTCCGTTATTATTAGCGGTGCCTTAATTTTTCGTGATAATTTGTTTTTTTGACAAAATTCGCATTTTGTTATATAGTTTTCGACATCTTTTGTCAATCCTCGCCAATTGTGCACTAGGCGAATTCGATTAATCGTGCACTCTTTTCCTTGATTCCCTCCCACAGGTGCATCGTGATATTCGTATAGAATGCGTCGCTTCTCATCTTCCGTGTATTCTCGCGTTATCTTCGTGTCGAGGCTCTCATCCTCCTCGACGCTGTTGATATCCGCCACGTATCGACTTAGCGCGTTAGCGTTTCTGTTCGCTGTCCCGGCCTTGTGTATGATCTCGTAATCGTATTCTTCTAATTTTAGCCTCCATCTAATTAATCGAGATCCAGGGTCGGTTACATTAAATAACCATACGAGCGATTTATGGTCTGTGACTATCGTGAATTTTGTCCCGTATAAGTACGGTCGAAAATGTTTAACGGGCCATACTATTGCTAATAGTTCCTTTTCGGTCGTATTATAGTTTTGCTAGTATTCGACTGGCATAGGCTATTGGTTGATCCTGACCTATTTTTCCTTGCGATAATATCGCTTCGATTGCATAGTCTGATGCATCGGTTGTTACAATAAATTCCTTTTCAAAATCTGGATATTTTAATAAAGGTACCGTCATTAATTTTTCTTTAAGCATTTCAAATGCTTGTTGTTGTTCCTGAGGCCACTCGAATTTATTTTACTTTTTCGTTAGCTTCGTTAGTGGTTTCGCAATCTTTGAGAAATTTTTTATAATATCCGGCTAATCCTATAAAAGCTTGAATATCTTTCACTTTTCTAGGCGTCGGGAAATTTCTTACAGCTTCCAGTTTAGATGGATCCGGCGATATTCCGTTTTCCGTAATTATATGACCTAAATATGTCACTTCTCTTCGTAGAAATTCGCATTTGTCCGGCTGTAGTTTAAGATTATTTTCTCGCAATCTTTGTAGGACTTCGATGAGTCTCTTGTTATGATCTTGTAAGCTCGCTCCTTAGATTACGATGTCATCTAAGTATACCACGCATTTTATTCCTTGTATGCCTATCAGTATTGAATTCATTAGCCTTTGAAATGTGGCTCGCGCATTTTTTAATCCGAAGGGCATTCTATTTTATTTGTAATGCCCATGAGGTATGGAAAAAGCAGTTTTGCATTTGTCGCCTTCTTCCATCGGAATTTGGTGATATCCGGATGGTAAATCCAGGGTTGTAAAGTACTTGGCGTTTCCAAGTTGATTTAATATATCCGTTATATTCGGTAGGGGAAATGAATCTCCTATAGTTAGATTATTTAGTTTTCTGAAATCTACGACTACTCGTAATTTCGTTTTTCCTGGCGAGTCGGTTTTCTTGGGGACTACCAATAACGGTACGTTCCATTGGCTCGTGCTTGGTCGGATTATTTTATTTCTTAACATTTCTCGGACTTGTCGATTTACTTCCTCTTTATGCTTCTCCAGCAGGCGATAAGGCCATATGTTGACCGTTGAGCTATCTGCTTGCATTGCAATCTTATGCGCGACGGTATCTATGCATGTCAGTGGTTCTCCTTCGATATGCATCACGTCGATAAAATTCTTGCAGATTTCTATTATCGTTTTCTTTTCTTCTTTATTTTAATGTTGTGTACGTAATAATCGTAATACCTTTTCACTACGCGGGGTTACTTCCTCTTTATTTAGCGTTCGTATTACGTTAATTTCTTCTGTTTCACTTCGTTTGATTTCCTCTATACTTACTTGCGGCATTAGCATTTTGATTGTGTTATCCGTTGTATTTATAATGCTGGCTGCACATAGGTAATTCGTAGGTTCTACTAGACAATTTACCTATGAATATTCCTGGTATCGTTTCTTCTAACTTTATCACGCCTATCTGTGTTCTTGTCAGTAGCAACCTGTATTATAGTTTCGCTACGTGGTTTCAGCGTCATTTTTAGATAGGGGTAAAGCTTTAAGATATGCTGTCCTATCTTTAATTGTTTTGTTTTATAATTGCAAGTGGCTTGATGTTTTCGTAGGAAATCAACTCCTAGTATTCCGTCATATTCTATCGGAAAATCATGCTTAACAACGTACATAGAGTGCTTGATTCGGCGCTCTCCCAGAGTTATTGTCGCCTTAAATTTTCCCAGTGTACATATCTTATGTTCCGTTACGCCGATGAGCGTTATTTTTTCTTCTTCTATTAACGTTTCGCCTTTTAAATGTTTCACTTTAATTAATGATATTGCGGTTCCTGTATCGAATAGTAAATTTATTTTTTCGCGTTTCGCTTCTCGCATTGGTAATGTGACAAGGTCCAATCCTGTCTGTATATGCGGCGTATTTTTGAAGTGTGATACTTGATATTCCATTGCAGGTCGGTGCGACTTTCTTTCGTTCTTTTCCTCCTCATCGCTACTTTGCGCGGAGTTAAATTTCTTTTTTCCTTGCTCGCTATTCTTGCGGTTTTTATTTTCCGGTCGCGAATTATATTGTTTGATTCGGCTCGATTGATCTCTATTGGGTTGTCCGTGTAATAACCAACATTCTTCGCGATCATCTCCGGATTTTTTGCAATAATGGCAATATTTATTTACCGTATTTACGCGGGGTTTTCTATCGGGTTTCGGCAATGAAAATCGATTTGCGTATCAGCTAGTTCGACAATCTCGGTCGTAATGCCCAATTTTTCCGCATTTTTGACATTGCACGTTTATTTTATTTTCTTGTTTATAGGTCCGTGTGAAATTTATTTTGCTTCGCGTACCGGTCGCGGATGGTCCTTTAACCTTTTCTTCCGCGCTGGCCGCTGCTATTGCTTCTTGCAACGTAGCGTATCCTCACGATCGAACAATTGTTTTAATTTCGTCCTGCAATCCTATCTGGAAATTCTCTAAGGCTTGCTGTTGTATTATTTCCATTATTGCGCATTTATTATCTACTGTATGATGTCGTCCTTCCTTCATCGACTCGTATAGCTCCATGGCTAGTTTGTCTGCGTTAAGTCCGTAAGTTCGTGCGCTTTCTCCGTTTTTCTGTTTTAGCGTATT
>NW_027223632.1:0-13269 GCF_030449975.1 Polyergus mexicanus | reverse complement strand
AGATCGGCACGACCGTGCGCAACAGTATCAAATTACCGGGCGTCTTTCGCGCTTTAACTCGACTTTTCGGCCGCGAGGATTTCCGCCGTACGAGACTTAATTAGGCCGCGACAACTAAAGAAATCTCTCGAATACGCCGGTAACTACTTTACGCACGCTCGTGAATCCGCTTCGATATAATAGAAAATACTAGATTGCACGACTCAAATCGGTCCGTTGGTCCGGCTCGCGGTAAGCCGATATACGTCTCGATAACAATGACGGTGACCTTTGCGTTGAAATGCCTAATCTCTAGCTCGAATGACTCGCGGAAACTAATAGCGGGCTCAAAGACACCCGATAGATTTATTGTACGAATTTTTAGGATTTCGCTTCCTCCTGACTCTAATTTCTTACAATACTCACAAACACGCACTAACAATACACAGAAACAATACGGAAACTATCGATAACGATTGTGGTGTACGAGTCGCGCGGCGCAATACTTTGCGCGAGTCGGAATATCGATCGCGTGAACGCAAAAATCCGATAATTCACAACATATTATACAGACAAACGCGAAAATAACACTAATGACTGTCGGCGGCGGCGAAGTGAATAGAGAGAGCCTATTTTACCTAATTCGGATGAGCGACATGTGCCCGTCGGCCGTACGACTTCATCTACCAAAAATATTCACCAAATTAATCCACCAAAACGCGTGGCTCTACAACTATTAAGGGCGCGACTCATCCGAATTAATTACCTACAATTATTCGGCAACAAAATCGGTCGACGACGCTCGTCCCACCGGCAGGAATATCTCGGCCTTTCCTTTGCGATCTCGTGCTCGCTCGTACGCTCTGGGCGACCCGTGTTTAGGGATGTTCGATTCCGATTCGATTCTTTAAAAGATCGATTTTTTTAGTCAAAAAATCGATTTTTTGAATCGATTCTTTGCTATACGATTTTTTTGCGAATCGATTCTTTACCCTAAGAATCGAAGAACTGATTCTATTTTTAAAAATGCTTCGAAGCATTTCTAGCGTGTTCCCGACCGCAGCCTATGTCTACACTCTTTACAATCTATATAGTCTAAGAGCCAATTTCACAATTTTAACAGATTCCAGGAATCAACATTTGCCCGATCATCTACAACAACTATTATTTTTAAATTCACTGTCCATTAAAGATCGGCAATTAAAAAATGAATAAGTAATTTGATACTAAAAACAAAGCAGTATGTAAAAGTATATAAAAGAAACGTATGTAAAAAGTATGTGAAATAAACATATATTTTTTGTAAATACTTTTTTAATAATATAAAATTTTTCAAAAATTTGAAGCTTAATTGTATAATTAATTATTTCCTTTATTAATTTAAGTTTTAAAAATTAAAAAACTAATTAAAATTTAAAATTAATTCAATTAAAAATTTTTTATGGTCACAATTAGCTAAAATTAATTAATTAATTAGATTTATGTATGTTTCAATTATATATAAATAATTTTGTACGATTTTTTAGATCGATTCTTGCAAAATCGATTCTTTGATTCCGATTTTTTAAGAGAATCGATTTTCATGATTCGATTCAGAATCGATTCAAGAATCGATTCTTTTAAGAGAATCGAACATCCCTACCCGTGTCCTTCCTAAAGGCTCGCCGAACAGTGCCGAGCGAGAGTCCTGCAGGATACACGTCGGCGCGATAAATCGCTATCGCGCCACTTGTGGCGCTTTCGCGTTACGCGTCCTGCGGTCCTCGCGATCCTTGTTGTCATCACGGCCGTGTTGGTGGGTTCATCGCCCCGGAGTTTCCCAGATTTTCTTGTTCGGCTTAAAGGTGCGGGCTTACGGCTGCGCCCGATCGGCTCTCTTCCCTATTTGATGGAATAGGTTCCGGATTGAGAGTCCGCTCGTCGCCCGGTCCTTGGACTCCCTCGCTCCGTGCGGGTGGAGTGGCCTCCCCTTTGACCGGATTATTCCGGCCCTCCGCTCTCCTTCCCTGCCGTAAGAAATATACATTACCGGCAGCGATGTTTACTAGCCACCAAAAGTGTCTTTTAATAGTTAACAAATACGACCTGACGTCTCCTGTGTCCTTGGTGTCCTGGACTCCCGCTCTTCTCTCCTCCTCTCCTTCCGCCGGATGGGATCCCGCCGCTCGACCTTGTGCCAACAACCAATTCGCGGGCTCTTTTCGAGCTTACATTTTCGATTTTTTTCTAACCGAAAGTCAGATCCCGCTGATATGACCATCGGGCCGCTCTCTCCCTAAATTAGGAAGACGCAGGCCCCCGAAAAACCGCCCCCGATCGGGCCATTCGGCCCTTGTGACGGACGTCCCAAAAACGTCACGTCACAACTCCCCCTTCCCAGGAGAGGACCGAGGAGGTCTTGGCTGGCGACGAGCGTCGACAGCCACCAACTTCCCCGCAATCACCAATCAGAGCCGAAAAAAAACTCGAGCCTCTGTCCTGGTCCTCTCTCCAACAAATCACCGCTACGCCCACCGACCAAAAGCACTCAGCCGACAAAAGAGAAAGGAGCGCACGCATTCCACAAAAAGAGACCCCGCCGGACCAAGGAGGATGGAGTCAGAAAGGCCAAAAACATAACACCCGTTTTCCACCCCTCAATCTCCTGTTTTACTTTTTCAGCTTACAGTTTCGCCTGTCCGCTGGGCGGGGAGAGAAGGGAGGTTGGCGGCAGCTATCCGGGCCCTTCAGGTTTTGCCCAAGTGGCCCCTGTCCGGGTGGTACGGGCCCAGGTTTAACCATTCCTGTCCGCAGCGGGGGCAGGTGCGCATAGTTACGCCCTCCCTACCGCAACCGTAGCAGTATGGCCTCCCTCTTGGCTCCGGGCAGCTGGAGTAGTGGTGACCGACCGACTGGCAGTTCCAGCACCGTTCGGCCCCGCGTAATGGTCGCCGGACCGGGGAGCGGCTGGCCTCCCCCCTCCGCGTCAGGGATTCCCTCGACGTGGTCCTTCGGTCGGGAGATCGTCGTGGTCGCGATGGTCTCTGCGGTGAGGGGGTACGGGGCGAGGTTCCCACGGTGCGCCTTGATGGCCCCAGCTCGGAAGGCTCGTCGAGTGGTGATCGGCCCGGGGTGCGCATCATCCCGACCATGCCGCTCCTTCCTCGTCCCCGTCTCTCCATGCTGGTTCCGCCTCCTCCGGACCAAAGTGATGGCCCAGCCACGGCGGCATCAGGCCTGGGCAGTGGCGCGGTCTGGACCCCCACGGTGTTGTGCGGGGGTGGAGAAGTCTGTACTCCCCGGTACTGTCTCTCCCTGGGCGCGAGCATCTCGCCAGAAAAAGGGTTGAGGGACCCGGTTTGGGTCTCCCGGTCCCTGGTCGTCGGGAACTCTGTTACTCGGGCACCCCTTGTGGTGCACCGGTTCCCCTCCCGGAGTAGGATCAGCTCCCGCAGCTCGGCCCAGAATCCGGGGTTGTCCCGATGTATTTGTCGGAACAAGCCCGCGTACCGCGCTCTAAAAAGTCGCCATTCCTGATCGGCCATCCTCTTTCACGGCAGCTATCTATTGGGTGAAAGGTGATAGGATTTGAGGTTCTTTATGTGCGTTTTACCTACGATATTTCACTCCAAATCCGCGAGCTCGTACACCACGTTCGACAATATTTTATTAATTCTAAGGGGGCCGTGAAATTTCGGTGCCAATTTGGCCGCAATATTATGTGTCGCAGATGACAACACATGCTGCCGTTTCAGCACTAGATCTCCAACGTTAAACACAATATCGCGACGTCTCAAATTATAATAAGTGGACTGCTTCTGATAGGCCCGCTCGAGATTTTCCTTCACCCACTCGTGCAAAGATTGCATTTTTCACATTCTTTCGGACCATTCCGCCGGATCGCGTGGTTCCACCTCCCCAACGTTCGCGCATCGCTCGCGTATCGAGTGTATCGGTGTTGGTTCCCGTCCGAGATTTAAAAGCGCCGGTGACGTGCCGATAGATGAATGGTGAGCGGTGTTATACGCGAATCGAAAATCTCGCAAATGCTCATCCCATTCCCTATGATCTCTTTCTAAAAAGGCAACTATCATAGTCTTCAAAACCCGATTGACGCGCTCTACTGGATTAGCCTGCGGGTGGTATGGCGGAATTGTCGTGTGGGTTATCCCGTGTTCTTCCGAGAACGTTCGCAACGTCTGATTTGCGAATTCTGTGCCGTTATCCGTCAGCAAAAATTTTGGCGTACCCCAACGCGAAATGACTTCTCTCAAAGCCTCACAAATTTTCTTGCCGTTAGCGGCCCTTAACGCAAAACATTCCATCCACTTTGTGAATAGATCTTGCACTACTAAAACGTACGCAAAACCCGCCTTGCTTTTCGGAAACGGACCCATTATGTCGGCAGCCACCATGGTCCATGGGCCTTCCACGACGCGGTGACCCATGAGACCCGCCGGGTTGGCTTGCTCGACCTTGGTACGTTGGCAAACGTCGCATTGCCTAACGTACTTCGCGGTATCCCGAAACATATTCGGCCAATAATACGCGACTGCTAGTCGGTGGAATGTCTTCTCCACCCCTAAATGTCCTGACTGCGGTGTATCGTGTGCCTCTCTAAGCGCCGTTTCCCTCAATTCTTTCGGCAGTACCAGTTTCCATCGATCTAAGTCCTCCACAATATCCGATACAATGACTTTGGGCCTGCAATAATATAATTGATTATCTACTATTTGCAAATCGGTAAAACGTCGAGGTCCGATCGCGACCTCTCCGCAACGCTTAAGATACCAAGCATCGGTCGTATTCGCGATAATGTCCGCTTCTACGGCAACCATTATTTTCACCTCGGTGTCACTCTCATACATACGTGATAACGCATCCGGTACGTGATGCAATGCATCTTTACGATGGACTATTTCATAATCGTACTCCAAGAGTTCTAGAGCCCATCTCGCGAGTCTGCCCGTCGGATTTTTAAGATTATGTAGCCAACGTAAGCTACTGTGGTCTGTCACGACCGTAAATTTGTATCCCTCTAAATACGGCCTAAACTTCTTAATGGCCCATACGACCGCTAAACACTCTTGTTTTGTAACCGAGTACTTTTTCTCGGGGTCTGCTAGAGCTCGACTCGCGAAAGCTACGACATGTTCGGTCCCACCTATCTTTTGGCTTAACACGGCTCCTATTCCCACCGAACTCGCGTCTGTCTGCAAAACAAACGGAACGTTAAAATCCGGACACGATAACGTAGGTGCGGTAACTAAGTGTGACCGAATTTTCTCAAAAGCGCGACACTGTGCATCCCCCCACTCCCAGCGCTGACCCCTTTTCAAAAGCCGGGTTATCGGTTCGCTAATGGTCGCGAACTGTGGTATAAATCGACGATACCAAGACGACATGCCCAAAAATCTACGTACTTGCTTGATATTGCGCGGAGCCGGATAGTCTAGTATTGGCTGAACTTTGTCCGTATCTACCATAAGCCCGTCTCGTCGCACGACAAATCCAAGATATCGAACTTGCGAGCGACAAAACTCACATTTCTCCGGATTTATCGTGAGACCGGCCGCAAAGATTTTCGTTAGTACGCGCTCGAGCCATTCTAAATGTTCTTCAAAAGTTGGCGTCACTATCACGATATCGTCGAGATATGCGAACGCGTGAGGCTCCATCTCCGGCCCGATTATTTTATCTAATAAGCGCTGGAAAGTCGCGGGCGCTCCCGTTAATCCATATGGCATCCGCGTGAAGTGATATAGGCCTTTCCCCGGGACGCTAAAGGCAGTGATTTCCCGACTTCCTTTCGCCAGGGGTATTTGGAAGTACGCCTGGCTTAAATCAATCGTGGAAATATACCGAGCTGATCTTAGCTTGTCTAATATACCATTCATATTTGGTAGCGGATACGCGTCCTTTTTCGAAACACTATTTACTTTTCGGAAATCTAAACAAAATCTATATTTTCCGTTCGGCTTTTTCACCATCACGATCGGATTCGACCACTCACTATACGAAGGTTCTATAATACCGGCACCTAACATCTTATCGACTTCATCACGAATCGCTTCCTGTACTTTAGGCGAAACTAAATAACACGTTTGTTTAATAGGTCGGTTCGGCCCGACATCTATTTCATGCTCGGTTAGAGAAGTGACACCGGGGTTGGCGACCGTTTCCGGGATTCTACCCCTTAAAAATTTTTCCAATTGTTCGGTCTGTGAGGGCGTTAAATCAGGGAGTCCACTGTACACGATCGGCGTATCGCTCTGTGATTCAAAATTATACCTCACCGCGGACTCCTTCGCAAAGTACCATTCGGTCGTCGCGAAGTCTAGTCCAATATCGAATCTACACAAAAAATCTATCCCCACGATACACGAGACTGCTAAATCCGGCAACAAACAAATCGAAATCAGGCGACTCTGATCTTTCAATGTAAACGGGACATCCACCTCCTCCCGTACCTCCGCTAGTTGTCCGTTGGCCGTGCGAATCCGCGTAACATAATTTTTACGCGTCGGCATCCCTAACTGCCGTATTATTCGTATACCGTCGGCCCCAAGGATCGTTCGATTCGATCCTGAATCGACTAATGCTCTTAACGGTTCGCCGTGTATAAAGATCTCGAAATAACAAAGTGACGGCAATCCTAAAGACTTTACGGGATTAAGCGCAGTATACGAGAAACTGGAGGCTTCCCGGCCTTCGGGTGCGACGGGGCCCCCCTTTAAGATTTCGGGAGTCGTTGGGGCCCGTTTTATCGACTCCCCTCCTCGTTTCCCGCACACGCCGGACACGTTCGTACGGTAACGCTCGGTTTGCCACATCGATAACAATGAGCGCGTTTTCTTTCTTCGCATTCTTTCGCAAAATGCCCGATTTTTCCGCAATTCCAGCACTTGGTGTTCGAACCAGAACTAGGGTTGGAGGAATTGGCGGATTTGACCGCAGTTGAGGAGCTCGGCGGACTCGCAGCGGCAACTGAAGCAGTGGCGGGCGCGTTGGTTCTTCCCCTCGCTCGATTTTTCGCGCCACTCCCTATTTTCGGCATCGTCTCCTCAAACCTCGCGGCTGCTAGAGCGATCGGGTTTCTGTGAGTCTTACGCGGCGGGCGATACGCGAGATCCGGAAAAATCGACTGTTCCGGCGGTGGCGGCGCTCGATATTGGTTTACCGCCTCATAACTACGTTCCACTCGTGAAGCTAAGTTTTCCAGCGAATGGAAATCGTATATATCGCGTCGGTGTACAGCGATCTGTAAACGCGGCAGCATATTCCGATGCGCATAATTTAACTGCTCGTCTAGACTCCACGGGGGTCTTAATCGTTCAAACAATGCCCTTATACACGTTAGAAAATCTGCAATGGGTTCGTGTTCCCCCTGCGTGCGGCGCATAATCTCGTCCCGCAACGCGAATTGGAAGTCAGGATTACCGAACCGCGCACGCCATGCCGATTCAAACTCCCGCCAATTACGCCACTGTCTGCGCCCGTTACGGTACCAATACAGTGCGATGCCCGATAAAAAGAACGGGATGCACTTGAATATTTCGTGGTCGCTAACGGGAACTAAAGCGCGTCCCTCCTTTATACGTGTGAGGAATGCCTCCGCGTCACTACCGCGCGCACCCGAAAATTGTAAATTCCACCGACGCATCAGCTGATACGCGTCGAGGGCTGACGAGGTAGCGCGTACGAGTGGCCTTCACTTGGACACAGTATAATTGGACACGGTGCAAATGGACACGTTACAAATGGACACGAGATTGTGCACACGGTTCAATTGGACACAGTGCATTTGGACACAGTAATTTTGGATACAGTAGTTTTTGGACACATAAGAAAATACGCATCGTTTACTTGGACACCGCTCAATTGGACACTGTTCATTTGGACACCGTTCGTTTGGACACCGTTCATTTGCCCACTGTTCGTTTGGACACCGTTCATTTGCCCACCGTTCGTTTGGACACCGTTCGTTTGGACACCAAAATTTGATTTAAGTTATACGACGTATTCCACACCAAATTTTTGTTTTAAATAAGAAATAGGTTTGGGTTAGGTTATATCTTCCGGAAGTGGAGCCCCCCCGCAGGGGGGGCGGAACCCACTATATCCATGCATGACATCCAAATATGCGAAAGGCTAAACAAAGTGCTAAAAGCAATGTAAAATTAATGACATCAGTATCAGAGATATATAAGTATGAATATATTTTATTTTGACAGATATTATAACCTTCAAATGTATCTCCTTTTCACGATTTCATATTTTACATAGATTTACCAGTATAAAGTGTTATAAGAATACTGATTATATTTTCCCAAAATGATTTTTATTTCTCTCCATCTGTTACATATTCAAACAAACAGTGCGCATGTTTCTGTGTACAAATGAACGGTGTCCAAACGAACGGTGGGCAAATGAACGGTGTCCAAACGAACGGTGGGCAAATAACGGTGTCCAAACGAACGGTGTCCAAATGAACGGTGCGCATCTTTCTGTGTCCAAACGAACGGTGTCCAAATGAACAGTGTCCAATTGAGCGGTGTCCAAGTAAACGATGCGTATTTTCTTATGTGTCCAAAAGCTACTGTATCCAAAATTACTGTGTCCAAATGCACTGTGTTCAATTGAACCGTGTGCAAAATCTCGTGTCCATTTGCAACGTGTCCATTTGCACCGTGTCTAATTATACTGTGTCCAAGTGCACCACTCCCAGCGCGTACGGGCCCTCGTGGCTCGGCCCCGTGGGGCGGCAAATCTACTCGCGGTGGCCGGAGGCGCGCCCCACCCGCATCGGTCTCTCCGTCATCGATCAATCTAAAGCCCATTTCGATCGGGCTATCGGGTCGCGCGGACGCCTCCTCCCGGGCCCGGTAACTCGAACGGGCCCTTCGTGGGCGTCGCGGCGCGGGGAAAATCACCCTCCTGCCACGCGTCACTCTCGAATTTAATTAGGCGCGACCGTAACGCGGAGACGGTACCCTCCGGGTCTTAACCACGCTTTGTCAACTCTCGCCGGAGTTGCTCCATCGAGAGTTTATAGACCCATTCGCGTGTGAGCGTATCTACCGAATCCATATTGGAAACCGTTTTCGTTTAATTACTTAATACGGAAAACCGTGCAGCAAATTCCCTAAGCCTACTTACGCGACAGCCAGAAACTTTATCCGGGTATACGCTAATCCCCTAGGGCGCAAACCGCTTAGGCACTCGACACACACGACAACTACGCAATAGTTAGCCCAACCAAAAAAAAAAAACGTACGTCAACTATATGCTGGGCGCCAATTTGTAACCGTCAACTATACGCGGTCACCCAACACGATTCCCGAACGAACAAATCTCAGAAGCAGCCAAATAACGGAAATTCTCCGTCCCGATACTATTCGATAGTTACACGAAAGCCCAATGTCCGAAACTTCACGTATTTCCTCTATTCCTAATTTACCCGATGGTAATTATTATAATTAATAGCCAAATTTGGCTACTCGCAACAAAACTGAAAAAATATTATTAGCACAAATATACGAAAGAAACTTTCCAACATTCATTATATATAACATTTCAATATCGATAAATAGCGAGACACATCACATAAATATTAAACATAATAAAATAAGCAAAATAAATGTGATCGGCGATGTCGAGCAAACCCAATCAATTTCGATTCAAAATATTATTATCTGTATTATTCTTAGGCACGGGCACACCGATCTCAAAATATCAATACCGCGAGTCGTATAAGGTGAATATTCTTTTCAAAAGAAAACTGCCACGTAGCCAAATAACAAAAGAAATGAAATACTAAAGCCAGAAATAATATGTCTCTTCAAACAATTCAAATAAATATTCCATATACTTGTTGCTAAAGTACTTCGAGGAAATAATACAAATTTTCACGTTAACTTCGTGAAAAATTATTCAGACTTCGATAACTACAAGAAAATACTCGACATGCCGTCAATCATATAATCGTCGCTTCAGATAATTGTAGGAGCTGTTCTCCTTACAGACAAAAAAATTCCTTTTCACATACAAATATAATACTGCTCAATATTATTTCAAAAGCTCCGTCGCTCTCGACCTCTTTTACCTCCCGTTTTCGTGTGGACCCCACGTTGGGCGCCAATTTGTAACCGTATATTTCTTTTAAAATTATTTAATTAATAATTATTTATTCGGCGGGCGGTTCTCCGATGCCCACGGTACACCTTCGGCGCGTATTTCGACTATCGATCTCGCAATCCACAAAAATTCCCGGAATCGCAAAATAAACCAAGTTGGGCGCCAGGTACGGCAGGCCGCACCATTCACGATAAACGCAACACCAAAAGATAATCGCGCGACCGATAATTAACGCGACGGCAAAATTCCGCGGCTATTCAGTATACACGAAATGGTAGAGGGGGGGGTTCGGGGAAGACGGGAGAAATCTTGAGAGTCGAGAACACGGGAGCCAAAATGAGCATTCGGTCGGTTAAAACAAAGATAACAATAATATATTTAAAACGAAAGAAACAAGAGTATAGAGCCGTTCGTATAAATAATAGCCTTGGATGACAGTAATTATTTTACAGGCAAATAAGATATATTATTTCCGCGGAGATCGGCACGACCGTGCGCAACAGTATCAAATTACCGGGCGTCTTTCGCGCTTTAACTCGACTTTTCGGCCGCGAGGATTTCCGCCGTACGAGACTTAATTAGGCCGCGACAACTAAAGAAATCTCTCGAATACGCCGGTAACTACTTTACGCACGCTCGTGAATCCGCTTCGATATAATAGAAAATACTAGATTGCACGACTCAAATCGGTCCGTTGGTCCGGCTCGCGGTAAGCCGATATACGTCTCGATAACAATGACGGTGACCTTTGCGTTGAAATGCCTAATCTCTAGCTCGAATGACTCGCGGAAACTAATAGCGGGCTCAAAGACACCCGATAGATTTATTGTACGAATTTTTAGGATTTCGCTTCCTCCTGACTCTAATTTCTTACAATACTCACAAACACGCACTAACAATACACAGAAACAATACGGAAACTATCGACAACGACTGTGGTGTACGAGTCGCGCGGCGCAATACTTTGCGCGAGTCGGAATATCGATCGCGTGAACGTAAAAATCCCGATAATTCACAACATATTATACAGACAAACGCGAAAATAACACTAATGACTGTCGGCGGCGGCGAAGTGAATAAAGAGAGCCTATTTTACCTAATTCGGATGAGCGACATGTGCCCATCGGCCGTACGACTTAATCTACCAAAAATATTCACCAAATTAATCCACCAAAACGCGTGGCTCGACAACTATTAAGGGCGCGACTCATCCGAATTAATTACCTACAATTATTCGGCAACAAAATCGGTCGACGACGCTCGTCCCACCGGCAGGAATATCTCGACCTTTCCTTTGCGATCTCGTGCTCGCTCGTACGCTATGGGCGATGTTTACTAGCCACCAAAAGTGTCTTTTAATAGTTAACAAATACGACCTGACATCTCCTGTGTCCTTGGTGTCCTGGACTCCCGCTCTTCTCTCCTCCTCTCCTTCCGCCGGATGGGATCCCGCCGCTCGACCTCGTGCCGACAACCAATTCGCGGGCTCATCTCGAGCTTACATTTTCGATTTTTCTAACCGAAAGTCAGATCCCGCTGATCTGACCATCGGGCCGCTCTCTCCCTAAATTAGGAAGACGCAGGCCCCCGAAAAACCGCCCCCGATCGGGCCATTCGGCCCTTGTTGTGACGGACGTCCCAAAAACGTCACGTCACAATATATATATATATATATATATAATACATATACCCAGCAAACATCGAATATATCTGCCATATAACATAGATGTAACATGTGCACTTTAATTATGTATATGTTATATGTATGACAATCATATCTTGATTTGCTGGATCACAATTTATGCAGTATAGTTCGAGAAAATTGAACTAAATATATTATAATATTTTAAAATATATTATATATGGATGTAAATATATTATACATTGTGGTGACATACTGCAACCACAAAAATTACGGCAGCGCGATATTCACGAAATTTAAGAGTTTCTCGAAAGCGCACGAATGTCTGAGTTTCTCGAAAGCGCTCGGATTTCAGCGCTTCTCGAAAGCGCTCGCCCATCCGCTTGTGGCGGGCGGCACCGCTTGGCGACGCAATGCGCCCGGGTCAACTCGCGAATGAAAAGCCGTCCGGCCGAAATATAAGTCAGACCCCCTGCGGAGAAAGCACGACGAGTCACATAGAAAATTCTTGGCGCTAAGCCGCCACTCTTCTAAGCGCAAGTCGCTAGCTCTGAACGTTGGAAGTAACGGCGCTAGTCGCCGCATCATCAGCAAGATTCCTCGACAGTCAAGCGTCAGTACGCTGCCAACTTTGGCCGAAATTACTCGACGGCGCAAGACTCGCCCAACACCGTTGAGCCAAACTTCGGCCAAGCGAAGAAGAACAGGCGCCAGGTCGCCTCCAGCTATAGGCGCTCAGTCGCCTCCAGGCAAAGGCGCACGGCCGCCTCCAGTTCTAGGCGTTCAGTCGCCTCCAGCAAAAGGCGCACGGCCGCCTCCAGCTAAAGGCGCTCAGTCGCCTCCAGCTAAAGGCGCACGGTCGCCTCCAGCCTTAGGAACCCAGTTGCCTTCAACCAAAGGCGCCCAGCCGCCTCCAGCTCCAGGCGCTCAATATTCTCTGGCTTTGGGAGTTCGATCACCTTACGCCAAGGACGAACCACCGACAACAAGAGCTCCGTTGCCGCTAACCGAGCGGAATCACCTCCCGGGTAGCCCCCGGAGGAAAAAGAAGATTGAGGCCCGGCTACAGGTGCTCTTCGGCGCTAGCCCGCCAAAATCCAGCCCCGTGAGTTCCTGTCCAAGAGAGAATAAGGATCGGCCAATAACCCCGGACATCGAGCGACCTCAGTGCATCACACCTCCGATTCCGTGGTACCCTCCACCGTTGATTTCACCACTACAAAGGACACCTAAGAAAAAGAGCTTTTCCACGCAAACGAGCCCACTCAAAATATATGTAGACGTTGCAACACAAACTAAAAGACGCGGGGGCAAGCGAAAGTTCTTATACAATAAATCATATGCGTTTAACCGCAATCTCCGTTTTTGATGTATTAATCAATGAAAGAATAAATGTGTGTTAATATGTTTTAAAAATAACCGACTCGTTTATTCATCTACCTACAAGTAGGATATAGTTGAGTAATAACCTACAGCGAAACCTAAAGCGAAAGATCTCCTATTCCAAATAACTTACCCACATACATATAATT